>NW_024871020.1:0-180000 GCF_019054845.1 Dipodomys spectabilis | reverse complement strand
TTTCCCTTATTTGCAATATCTAGTATATGTATGAGTCAAGCGGAAAAGTTCAGATAATGTGATGTTAGGAAAACGAACCCTTGAATATGTATTTTAATGTTTTCTTTCTTTCATGCATGTGTTTCTAACGCATTTATAGGATTGTTTCTTTGTTGCTTTGTATGTCCCCCCCCACAGTGTAACCCCCGCTTTCACTATATTTGATGTCAGTATAACTTGTGGGGGAGATGGGGAAAAACAAGTCGTTTAAGGATTCAGGTGGACCTGTTGCAACAATGAGAAGTACAAAATGTCGTGTCAAAAACGAGCTTTACGGTGTCGGGGGGGGGGGTGAGGGGGGGAAGGATTGGGTGTGCGGGAGGGGGGAGGCTGGGAAGGGAGATGAGGGGTAAACAAAGGAGGAGGCTGCAATGCTTGGTAGGAAATGTGTGCATTATCCTGCCCATGTAGTTGTAACCCCTCTGTACAGTATGTTCTCAAATAAAATAAAATAAAATTAAAAAAAAAATAAAAAAAACCAAACCAAACACCACAAGCAGACCAGGGATTCTAACAAGCGACTGGTTATAGACACAGGGGAGATACAGGATCTTCCCATCCACCCACAAAGAAAAAAATCAAGGTGTAAGGTCTGAACAGGGACACCTCTCTCCTTCTTGGCTAAGTTTCTGCCCATTATCTGTTACCTACGTAACAGTCAGTCCTGGAAGCAGTCACCTTCCCCTCCTGGTAGGTCCCACCCTGGGCCACCTCTGGTCACATGCCTCCCATCTGACCTTAGAAGGGTCCCAGACCATGAGATCACATCAGGATCCAGTGTGTCCACACCTATTCCTGACCCTGACCTAGATAAATTCTGGCCCAGAGGGGGTCATGCTCCCTTTCCGTTTCAGCCATGCTTCTCCACCATGCATTTCAGGGGCAGCAGTTCTGTAAATAAACTTCTTTTCCTGCCCGAATAGCGCATGGTGTTCTCTTCATTGGTTACCTAAGGAAACCTACCTATTTAATATACCTTACATACAGTGCCGTCAGTCAGATGAGGTTTTTGAGTTGGAAATGTTAGAATTTCCTAACCACCCCTTTTCTGCTAAAGGTAGAGCTGTGGCTCAAATGAAAGACTGCCAACCTTCAGCAAAAAAAGAAAAGCAAAAGAACCTAGGCTCTGACTTTAAGTCCTAGTACTAGCACACAGATACTATATATATACTATATGCATACATATATACATATATGTGTGTTAATATGTAAATTATATATGTATGCATATATAGTTATATAATAAATTATTTGCAAGTGTCAATTATATACAAGCAAGCATTTAGTCTTGCTCTTAAAAACAGAATCATATACAATTATGAACTTCTGTGATTTATAAGAGCTGACATAGATAGAAATGTAAACGACCAGACTAGGAAATTAGTAGAATGATTTTATTATAGAATAGACTGTATGCACAAGATTAGGAAAATGGTATTATGTCATATCCCAAAACATTGAAAGCAAAAGCATAATAGTACAAGAAATCACATTTAGACATGGACTATGCCACTCAGACAGGTAGATCAGGAAAATATGATAGCTATATGCATATAAATATGCATATATGTGTATGTACATGCACAGTGGAATTTTATTTATCCATTAGAAAGAAAGATAATGCAAAGAAAGAAAAGAAATTGGGGGAAATCATGTTAAGTGAAATAAGGGAAGAAAGTCAAACCCAGGGAGATAGGTTTTCTGTTATATAGGAAGGTAGACATGATCTGGATCAATACAATATGCACACCTTAGGGTGGAATCCAAGTATAAACCTAGATATGAACTGAAATATGGTTGGTTTACAGAAGAATTCAAATAATGTAAGTCCTTAGACTAGCTAACTCACATTCTAACAAAATAAACACCAGAAATCAAGTACTCAGAGGTAGGACTGGGATCAAGGTAGGGAGAAATAGATATATGAAGCAATAAAGTGGGGAGAAATGCAGTGATCTAACTTAATGCATATCCTACCAAAATGAAGAAATTGAGGAAAAGGTGGTAGTGAAAGCACTGGGGAAAATTATGAAAGAGTTGACATTGATCAAGATCCAGTGTACTCATGTACACTGTTCTTACGTATTGAATGTCAACTCCTATGTACAAGTGGAAATCAAAATAAAATTTAAAAACCCAGTACTTGGTTTGCTCATGGGAATATTAAAGTAATGGTGGTTCTCTGCATAACTAACCAAGAATGGAGTTCAAGAAAATAAATAGCAGAAAGGGAAATTATGTTCAGCTGGGGAAGAGGTTTAAGAGGGGGTAGATTAATGAAAAGAGGAAGGGATGGCAAATACAATCATTCTATTAATGATACATAGATAAAAATGGAACCAGGTAACTTGGAGCATGGGTAGGATTGGGAAAGATGGCGTAGATCAATTTAATACTAATCAAGATGCATTACACTAATAAACTCGTTGAATTGAAACCTCTTTGCACAACAACTTCATGAAAAATACAAATGAATAAAAACAAAAACAAGGATTAAATTTGTACTCCATTTTTTGTAGTACAAGTAATATATAATAAGCTATAGTTTGTACAAAATGCAAAATTAATAAGCTACATGACAAAATAGGAAACTGAAAATGTGGGTAACATTGCCTTCGGAAATAATTCTAATTTGGAAATAATTCTAATTCTGAGGCCCAGGTGGAGGTCCTTCACCAGATCCTCTAAGCTATAGTGGTAGTTAGCTCGGACTCCAGGCCATCCTCACATTTCTCCAGCTCTCTCATGAACCAAAAGGCCACAAAAGTTGGCCTGAGAAACAAGGAGAAATGAAAGTAGCCGAAGAAATATTGGCTGGTGAAGCAATTAGAAACTCTGGATGAAAATGAGCTCAGAATAACTCCTAGGACCACTCATATCATTTGGGAGTCACATCATAAAATTAGGGAATAAATGTAATGAATTACTACCTAAATTAGTAACTTCATTGCTCTTACCTCAAGTGTTCTGTCAAAAGATAGGTGTACTACCTCTATATTGATGAGGAAAAGAGAGCACATTCTTTTGTCACAAATTTCTACTGAGTATCTTCATCCAAAGTAGAGATTGTTCTTACTCTCTACTTCTCTGTTACTTTCCTTTGCTGGTGCTAGCAATAACATTTGAAAGTGTTAACATCTTCAAACATAATTACATTTTATTTTAATCCATTTGTTATCAAATAAAACAAATTTTGGGGAAAATCTGTCTATGGTATATTTTCTTCCATGGCATATTTATTTGATGATATTAAGAATTATTTTTTATAGTTTCATTTTTAAAATTTGAGCAAAATGTTTTGTTAAATTAGTTGGACATTTTTCCTATTTTTCCATCTCTGTATATGGTAAGATATATCTTGACAACACCTCATATGTTTTCTTCATCTACTTTCCTCCTTTCCTAAACACAGATTCATTGTGCATCTTCACAGATTCACATAAGCTATTTTGGCGATATTCTCTCTCCTTCACATTTCTGATCCTCCAGTGAATTCTTGCTATTACATATACTCAAGACAGATCCTGTTCTATCTTCTCATAAATATTTTAATGGTATTTTATGATTTGGAATGTGTTTCATCAGTGTACATCAAATATGCATATACTTCAGTCGAGTTGATCATACAGATGAATCTGTTTTTCTAACCTCCATCCATCTTCTATCATTCAACAGCTTTTGATGAATCTCATTTTATATCTCTTTATTCAACTTTTCAAGATAATTTGTTATTAAGCTTCTAACATTGTCTTTCCCCCAATTGTTGCCTTCTTAAAAATTGCTTCAAATTAGAACTATATATGATTGTCCTGTATGTGTTCACTGATATATTTAAAATTCAGTCTACCATCCACATATTATAGGATATCTTTAACCTTTGTAACTGCTCTGAAAATCATTATGGAGGTTCCTCATGAAAGCAAAAACTCAAAGCCATAAAACCCAGTGAAATTAGGATTGTGTATATCCAAAAATATTTTGAAATGAAATAGTAGATGCATTCATTTCTCTTATATCCCAGTGTATGTTTATAGCTATGAATATCACATTTTCTTTATTCCCTCTTTCTGGTGCACCTAGGTTGACTGTAGAGCTCGATTGCTATGAATATTCCTGCCATTAACATGGATATTCATGTTGAATTATATTCCTTCAATATGTATCCAAGTTGTTGTAAAGGTCATTAAAATGTCCTTTGGCATTTTCTAAACTTCCATTCTGAGCTCCATATGGGTTGCACTAGTTTATAATGCCACACAACTAAATATAGTTCCTGATATATTTCAACCTCTCCAGCATTTGCTTTTGTTAGTTTGAGTTGTGATAAATATTCTGATGTGTAAGATGGAATCTCAGTGACTTTTTGATATATATTTCCTTTGTGGATAAGAATTTCAAATATTTCATTTATTTATTAAACATTTACATTTGTACTTCATTCCTAATCAGTGTCTTTTTTTTTTTTGGTCGGTCGTGGGGCTTGAACTATAGGCCTGGGCGCTGTCCCTCAGCTCTTCAGCTCAAGGCGAGCGCTCTACCACTTGAGCTACAGCGCCACTTCCGGTTTTCTGGTGGTTTATTGGAGATAGGAGTCTCACTGTCTCTCCTGCCCGGGCTGGCTTTGAACCGCGATCCTCAGATCTCAGCCTCCTGAGTAGCTAGGATTACAGGCTTGAGCTACCAGCGCCCAGCTCTTTTTTTGTTATTTGATCAATTTTTACCTTTTAGAATTTGTGATTTTTTTCCCATTCCAACTATTCACCTTAGTATAAAATAAATTTCACTACAGTGATGCACAATTTACTAAAATCAACCGATTGTACATTTATAACACTGTTTTTTTTTTTTACAACCAGGCAATTATGTCAATAAAGATGTCGAACATCTTTCACTAGAAAGATAGATTGAAAGGATAGTATCTCATATTAGCCCTAAGCTAATCTCAGAATTAAGAGTCACAGCCGAGGCCCCAAGAGTTGGGCTAAGTAAAATGCACTAACACAGTAAAACAGCCTTTAAAGTGATCAAAGGGCTTCATAAGTTTTTTAAAAAGGCACCACCTTCAACAAGAAAATGGTGAAGTTCACAAGCAGACCATAGGAATCTGAAACATCAAGAAGACCAAAGGATAAATGTATACAGAAGGACAACTTTAGAATGTTGACTCAGAATTGGGATGGGGGGACAATCATTAGATACCAATGCTGAAGGGAAGAAGTGTTTTACCCCAAACCTCAGCTGTGTCTGACTCTCTCACACCACACAGACACAGACACAGGCAGACAGACAGACAGACACACACACACACACACAGAACCCCAGGGGCAGTTATATCTGGGACAATGAAGCTTTTGTCCTCTTCCTTTCAGATAATCAAATGTGATGTTGTGGTTGGCTCCACAGCTGCCCCACACCTGAGCAGGAGGAGGGAAAGGATGCCTTAGACTGCAGGATGGCCTTGTGTACCCGTGGCTTCCTGTGTAAGAATGCAGTTTGTGGTCCCCTAGGCAGGGGTGGCCAAGCTGAAATGGGGGTACACTTTGCCTGGAGGATGGCACCCCAGAGCCCTGCATGCATGGTGAACCGGGCTTGGGAAGCCCTGTGAGCATCTCTGCGATGGCCTCTCAGCAGTGTGGAGAAGTTGACACCTGTAGTTGGACATGGCAGGAAGCAAGAGGACAGCAGGAATCCTGAAGGCAGGAGAGGCTCAGGAGTGAATGTGACTTTCTGTGGAGAAGCTTAGGCCACACTAAGGAAGTTCCCAGCCTGCACGAGGTGGCCACTGCACAGGTCCCCAGATTCCACACCCGGTCTTGTCACCTGGTTCTGATCCAGAGCTGGAACCTCCCCAGCTTCCCTGGGCTCAGAGCAGCAGGAGCAGTGAACTCCAGGCATGCTTCCTACACCCGTCCATTGTAACTCAACGATTACAGTCACAATTCTTCTTTCCCTGGTATCCTAGTCTCTGCTACTGTGTTCTACATAATTCATAGTACTATGGTTCCAACCACCTGATCCCTGACACCCCTGACACTGATACTGCATTCCCTAAGAAAAGAAAGCAGAGAGGGCACAGCCAGTAGATTTGGGTCCTCCTGGCCTCTTGCAGGCACATTGGAACAAGTTATTCCTCAGGTATTTAACATGAGTGACTAACTAGATGTGGAAAGGAAAGAGGTTATACTGAGGTGACTAAAATGTAGAGTCATCAATATATTGGCTGCTAAGAAAAGAAGGCCCTAAGGTAAAAGTTAATGAGAAAAGAAAATTTTACAAAGAATATTGGAGATGATGCAATAGGTTTTGCTTAGTCTCTTATACTAACACAGATATGTGACTTTTGCATTTCAAAAATTATATGAAGATGCATATATGTGATATATTAATTTATGAAATAATTTCATATAATTAATGCTATTCAATATTTTATGCTTTGTGATAGTTAACTCATGAATCTACCATTGTCAATAAGAATTGAGCTATTAACAAATGGAATTTCACTGTCAAATACTATAAGATTACTGATGCTAGTACCAAAATTAAAGCTAGAACAGTAAAACTTAATAAAACTTAATAAAGCTACAAGTTTGAAAGGAGGGGGCTAGTGTTAAGGGCTTCTTCACCATGGAATCTGGGAAGAATACAATGTGTTTTGTTGAATTATTAGTTTTTTTAAACCTTGTTAGAAATCAGAACATTATTTTATATTCTTACTTTTTTGGAACTCTTTAGTGAATAGTTTACAAAAAAATATCAACATGACTTTGAAAATTCACTAATGTGAATTATCAGATTAACATTATATGCAAGCTGCCCTGAGATGCAGGCAATCTGGATTCCTTTTCTATTAAATTAATGAAATAAGCTTAGCTTTGAATGGGTGGACAGTCCATGACATTTGTTCCAAAACAAGAAAAGATACAGGAGAAAATAAAAGAGGAAGGAGACCCAAGTCTCCTGACATTAGCAGAAATATATAGAAATATAATTTAAAAATTCACAGTCCAAAGCAAACCCTGGCAGGAAAGTCTGTGAGACTCTTATCTCCACTTAACCATCAGAAAAGAGGAAGTATTGCTGTGGCTCAAGTGGTAGAAGGCTCCCGTTGATCTGAGGAGTTCAGGAACATGTTAACACTCAGGCCCAGAGTTCAAGCCCCACAACTGACAAAAAGAATTTTAAAAAATTAAAGCATCAAACAACCTGAAGATGTTCTTCAGAATAAAGAGTGTGGCATTATGCATTTACATGACTAAGTCACTTGCAACCTAGTTTACCAGGGGAGGTGGGTGATTTGTTTGTGTGCCAAAACCTGAAATACTATTTTGCACTTTACCAAGGAAGGAGGGATTGGAGGAATGGGAAAAGTGTTTGGTGGCCTTTCCTTTGGGTTCAGTGACTGTTTTCTGGAGTCAAATTCAGAGAAATTCCACTGGTAATCCTACTTGCATGAGGAGCTAAGGATCCATGCCTTGGAAGTGGTCTTTGGCCTGTCCTTGGTATGGTTCCAACTTCCACTGGCTAATCCAAGTCCCACTTCAGGACCTCAACATTTTCTTTTCATGAAGGGAAGGAATGGGGTGTTTGTTCCATCAATCCTATTTAGGGAAATCATCAGTGATCCTTCTGGAAATCCTCAAGCTGACAGAACCAATATCTTCTCTTTATAGGAGAAGGTGTGTGTGTTTGTGTGTGTGTGTGTGTGTGTGTGTGTGTGTGTGTGTGTGTGTGTGTGAATTGTGGGGCTTGAATTCAGAGTCTGGGCGCTGTCCCTGAGCATTTTTGCCAAAGCTAGTGCTCTACCAATTTGAACCACATTACTACTTTCAGTTCTGGTGGTTACTTGAAGATAAGCGTCTCCTGGACTTTTCCTGCTTGAGCTGGTTTGAACCTCAATCCTCAGACCTCAGCCTCCTGAGGAGCTAAGATTATAGGCCTGAGAAACCTGTGCCCAGCTAAGGGAAGTCCCTAACAGGATGGTCATCTGAATGCCAATTAACCATTCTTATCATTCTTTGTCTGATGCACAGTTAGACTCTAATTCTGGCCATGTACTTACTAATAAGTTGTTTAACCCCTGTGTTTCCATATGAGAAAATTAACAGTTAACTGCTCAGAGCAGTTCAGAATTCAGTGAATTAATACACAGAGGTTTTATAAAAAGCAGATGTTGGCACACAGTAATACTTGAGAAATGGTATTTTTTTTATAACAAAATACAAGTTGTGACAGTTATCCTCACATATTAGAACACATAGGACAAGGAACATTTCACATTCCTCTAAGGAAGCAACATCTAAAAGAAGAGCAACTGTGATTGTCAGTAAAAAGAAAACATTATTGGGTATATAGTATTGAATTCATTCATCTAGAGTTTCTATAACTGAGAAGTACACATTATATATTATTGAAAGTAGCAATGTTAAATCACTATTTAGACAAGGCTGAGACCAGCCACTGTCACTGTCATTTGATATAGTTTTCCCAACTTTCAAAAGCTTGACAAGAGAGTACAGAAACAAGGATTTCTCAACATAGTTGGCCAACCTGGCTGCTCTATAGGGCAGCACCAGCAGTTCAACTAGATGCTTAGTAACAGCTACGGCCAGCGGATATGTTGACTAGCCCTCATGGAGATTGCCATCTCTCAGAGAGATCACAATCACTTTGTGTTTTATGAATGTTACAGTATCTCCATAAATATGAAGATTAGAATGATGCTATATTTCATTCTGTTACTCAGCCTTATATCACCCAACTATATGTAAATGTTCATTGGTTCAGAAAGAATATTATGTGTTCCCAGAGGTATCCAGTTAATGTACTTTCCCATCATTCATATAAATTTACATGTCTTTATTTAGGCAAGTCCCTGCTTAAGTTATCATATTAACTATTAATCCTATTTTTCCAACATATTTTGCAGTTTTTGTTAAGAAAAATAGAAAAAGGAATAGGAAACAGGTTGGACTCTCCATCTCGACAGGCTAGGTCTACTTACTGAGAATCAGCAAGGAGGAACAAACCCTTTTGCAAGAATGGAGGTTACAAGGAACTGCGTTTGGAGGTGCGCTTTTGTGGGGTCTGAGCCAGGGGGCAGAGGTTATCAAAGAGGTTATCAAAAGGCTATTCAGGCTGAGAGACGTGGGGACTTTCAATCAGCTCACAATGGAATGTTGAAGGCCAGCCTTGGGTTAGTCTGCCCTGCCTGCACATCGAGTCCAAACATACCTGGGCTTTGCCTGGTGTCCATATGTGCCTGAGACAGTAGGGTGGTGGTCACTCCTTCATATTCCATCTTTAGATACATAACAAGATTGGGACAAGAGGGGAGAGGTAAGTCTTTCATATAGGGTCTTTGGATAGATAAAAGGATTGGGCTGGAAGAAGAGACCAGGAAAGAGTTGTTAGACTCTTATTTGGAGATTCTTTGTCTGGTCCTATTGGAGATTTATTATCCAAACTGTTCTGTTTGGAATTTATATTCCATTTGGGATTTTCTAGCAGAGGTATCATCCTAGTCCTGAACTTTCCTTTGCTTTTTATTTTTTGTCGGCTATGGGGCTTTAACACTGGGTCTAGGTGCTGTCCCTCAGCCCTTTAGCTCAAGGCTACTGCTCTACCACTTGAGCCACAGTGCCACTTCCAGTTTTCTGGTGGTTAATTGGAGATGAGTCTCATGGACTTTCCTGCCTGAGATGGCTTTGAACTGTGATCCTCAGATTTCAGCCTCCTGAGTAACTGGGATGACAAGAGTGAGCCACCAGTGCCTGGCTTTTGTCCTGCACTTCAGATGAGGTCAGGGATGAACTATTCCTGAGAACCAGGAAGGACCCGAGGGTGGGAGGGGTGAGAGGTGAGAGGCCATGGAAGCAACTTGGGGTTAATAGAACGAAGCAGGTTCCCATCAGCTTTGAATAGCAAATTAATTCTTTTGATAATCACCAATCATTATGGCCTTTTTACACTTAGGATAAGTCACAGTGGTAATATTGACATTTCTATATCTATATCTGTATCTCTCTCTCTCTCTCTATATATATATATATATTCACAGTGATATTTCTTTAGTGATAACAAGATACTAGGCATTATGTGTACACTCTCTCCCTTACACATCCACACACTCCTTACAACAACCCTATAGCACAAGTACTATATTGTTACCATTTTACAGATGAAGAAAACAGAACCTATGAAGACAGATTAAATAACTTGTCCAGTCTGGTGAGTGGTGGAGCTAGAATTTGTACTCAGCACTCTGGGTCCGAGTGTATGCTCTTTAGACATGCTGCCTGGGGCAGGTGAAGAATGAGTAAAAGTTCTAATGGTTTGAAGGTGAAGATGAATGGAAGAAGTATACAGAACAGGAAATCAATACTTGTGAAAGCATGTCAGATGTGAGGATAGTAGTAGAAGCTAGGTATGTCTGAGATTAAAAATAGGAGACATGAAGTGAACCCAGGGAAGGCACAGGTGGAGCCAGGGGTCCTGTGGAGGCCAGAACATGTAGGACTGTGCAGGTCAGGTCAGAAACTAAAAAAGAACAGGAAATCACTGCGGGGGGGGTGGATATTCAGTGAGCAAGAGGGCGCAGGAGTCTGAATGCCACTTTGGCATACAAGGTGAAAATGCAAGGAGCCACATGACAACCAGATGACTGTGTTGTTGGAGGTAGGGTACAAATCATACAGGGCAGAGTGAAGGATTGAATTTGGGAGATGGGTCTCAAAAGGAGTTTCATGGGTGATTCCTAGGCTTATAGTTTATGGAAACAACTAAGGAGGCTCAGAGGCTTATAATGAAAGTAATTTGCTGGAGATGTGGAATACAAGGAATATATGGGATCAGGGGAGGTGTCCAGAAGTATACTGAAGGAAGGACTCAGAGATAAATTCTGGAGATACACTTGACAGATTAAGTCACAGGATACATAAGATCCCACAAACAGGCTCTAGAAGAAGAGAAGCTGAAGGAAATGGCATTTTAAAAGAACTACAAGATAATGATTAGTCTGCAAAGGAGATATTGAGAGGCAGAAGGAAAACCAGTACAGTGATGTCAGAAGCCAGTGAGAGGACATGTTTAAGAAATCAATAAAGTCCAATGCTTCTGAGAACCAAGAAGACTCAGGTTGAAACATCCATTACATCAGGAGACATGGTGACAGCTTCCAGAAGGACGAGAGGGCAGGAGTGAAGTGAGGAATGAGGATGGGGTATGGAAATGAAGTAAGAGTGCACACAACTCAGAAAGAGGGAAGCATGAGAGAATGGAGGGTCAAGAGAAGGGTCAGCAGATTTCTGAGTGCTAAGCACCAGTGACTCACCTGTAATCCTAGCTATTCAGGAGGCTGAGATCTGAGAACCACAGTTTGAAGCCAGCCTGGGTACACAAATCCTTCAGACTCATCTCCAATTAACCAGCAAAAAAACATAACTGGAGGCATGGCTTTAGCAAATGGTGCCAGTCATGAGCAAAAAAGCCAAGTGAGAACACGAGTCCCTGAGTTCAAGTCCCAGCACCAGCATGAGAATGACCGTGTTAAAAATGTTGATTCCAAGGCTAGAGCTGGGAGAAAGGAGATGAATACAGAGGGGAAAAGCCATAACTATGAAGCGTCTATGAAGTAGAGAGAAAAAGACCAAAAGCTTGAAAAGCTATGAGAAGATAGTCTTTTACCAGGAAGGCAGGAAGCTAGGAGGTGAGTGGTTATAGACAGGTTTGTTTCTTTGACAGTGAGAAAACTGAAGTTCCCATCTGATGGCTCCCACCTTGTTTAAGACACAAAGCTTCACAGGGAGAATGAAAGAGGTGGTGTGGGGCAAGAGAGAAAGTGTAGTGTAAGAGTTCTGAGTAGACAAGAAGGACTAAGCTGTAAAGGTGGTAAAAGTGAAACCATGAAACAGATTACTAGGTGGAACTGAGGGTTCATTTCAGAATACTGGGAGTCAAGACATGCAGAGGTTTCATATGATTACAGTGCCTGGCAGTGGGTTCAGGCAGGGAGAACAACTGTGAGGAGCATCCAGCTGGGGTTTGGTTCAGAGAAATCCCACACGAACTTCAAAGGACAAGTGGACTTAAGGTATAAACCTGCTCGATACAGACCAGGCACCTACGCTACAAGAAGAAAAGAGAAAAGAGGGACTTGGAGAGAGTAACAGGGAAAAAAGAAATGAGTTGAACAAGCTACTGATAGAAAGAGGTGGGTAAAGAACAGAATATTTGAATTTAACCCATTAATTTCATTAAAACCCGTTAGAAGGGGACCCAAGTGGGTCGTGCTGCATGTTAGCTCTTCAGAATACTGAGATCCAGAGGATTGCAGTTTGAAGCCAGCCCAGGCAAAAAGTCTCCTTGACTCCATTTCCAAAATAACCAGCAAAAACCAAGTGGTACACCACTAGCTGTCAGCAAGCTGAGCAAGAGCTCAAAGCTCCATTTCGAACCCCAGTACCTAAAAAAAAAAATTAAATCACTCATTAGCAATAGTGTAGACTTTAAGTCAAAGCCCAGCAAAACAAGAACCAGAAAATGGGTGTTATCAGAAAGGGAAGGCTTGGGGAGCAAGGGGGGAGGGTAGGAGAAAGGGTGGAGAATGCAGGCAAGAATCCATATTATAGAACTGAGACACATTAAAGGATAGGGTGTGTAAAAGGGGGTGTGTGAAGATGTTGATGTGGTGACACAAATCAAGATGCAGAGTACACATGAATTGTTTTGTTAAATTGCAAAACATTCAATACATAATCTAGAATTAAGATAAGTAAAGGAAGGGGAAGCTTGGAGGATTGGGGAAGAATGCTGAAAGGGTAACATTGATCAAGACACACTATATTCATAAACTGCTTTGTACAAATACCTAAAGATAACAAAAATATTTTTAAAAAGGAAGCAGAGAATGACTATGGTCATAAGGCAAGACACAATGCCATCTACTGTTAAGCCAGAAAAAAATGAGAATGTAAGTTTCAGAACCCAAATAAGATGACTAAGTTAAAAAAATTCCTCATTAGATAGCTTGAACTATATTGCTCCTTATTAATACATTAAGAAGAAGTATGAAAAGATTACAATCCAATGAGGAAAATACGCGAAACACTCTACTTGGCGGGAGACTCCTCATTCAGGGCACCCAGGGTCTTCTCCTCCTCCAAGGCTTCTTCCTTTGGGGCCGTTAACTCCACACCACTGAAAAACAGCAAAAGCCTCTGCAGTCGTATGAATGAATTTACACCAATGCTTTTACAAACATAAGCTCGCGAAAACAAATTTTAAAGACCCATTTTTTCTTTTTCCAAAAATAGCAGTATCAGGGTTTGAACTTAAGAGCATTGCATTGAAGCAAGATTTTCCTACTAATGCTTCCTGCATAGCTGAGATTATAGATGTATACCCCCATGCCTGGCTTGTTGATATTCAGTCTTTTTCCCCAGATAGCCTCAAACCATGATCCTCCCAAGTCTCTAGAGATTACAAGTGGGAGTCATTGAGCTCAAGTTCAGTGTCTTATTTCTTAAGGGTTTGCTTTTCAAGGAATTCTGTACACATACAGCTGCCACAACAAAATGAATTTCTTATCCATATACATTTCCAGAATGTGAAAAGTTCTTTTATAAATAGAAATTTTCATAAATAAGCTAAAATTAAGAATGGGCTATAGGCCAGGCACCAGTGGCTCATGCCTACAATCCTAGCTACTCAGGAGGCTGAGATCAAGAATCACAGTCCAAAGCAAGCCTAGGTAGGAAAGTATGTGAGAGTCTTTTCTCCAGTTAATCACCAGAAAACCAGAAATGGAGCTGTGGCTCGAAGTGTTAAAGCACTAGCTTTCGTGCATTAGCTTAAGTGGTAGAGCACTGGTCTTACGTGCCCAGGTCCTGAGTTCAAGCATCATGATCAGCATGAGAGACAGAAAGAGAGACAGAGAGATGGAAAGAGAGAGAATGCCATAAATATCCTCTTTTTTCTTTTTCCTTTTTGCCAGTCCTGGGGCTTGAACTCAGGGCCTGGGCACTGCTCCTGAACTTCTTTTACTCAAGGCTAGCACTCTATCACTTGAGACACAGCACCACTTCTGGCCTTTTCTGTTTATGTGGTACTAAGGAATCCAACAGAGGGCTTCATGCTTGCTAGGCGAGCACTCTACCACTAAGCCACATTCCCAGCCTCAACTATAAATATTCTTAAACTACAAGTATTAAAAATACTCCCTAAAATAAGACTATGTTGGGTCTGGCACCACAGTGTGTGACTGGGGTAAAAGACCAACAAAATGCTGGTGCAATGTTTACACCTGCCACATGAGCTACACAGACATGGGAGCTCTTACTTGGTGGGCTGTGGTCAGGCTAGCCTGGGTAAAAAGCTACTTTATTCAAAAAATAATGAAAAAGGATTGGGGGAATGACTCAAGTGATGGAGCCTCTGCTTGGCTAGTGCAAGGGCCCTGAGTTCAAACCTAGTACTCCCAAAGGGAAGAAAAAGACTATCCGAACAAACTCAGAAAATGGCAATAAAGTAGAAACAAATTTTTCAAAAAGGATCACATATGATTATAAATAAGCTGGTAATAACTAATCCAGCAAAACAAGACTTTGAATTAATTTATATCCTATTTCATTTTAATATACCATCTACCTACTGGAAATGACAGCATAATGAAAATTTTAATTTTAATTCACATGACCTCATTCTTTTCCTTTCTGTATTGACATTAATACTATTTGAAAAATACATTTTATGAAGCCCCAGAAAAAGAAATATTACTTTTAGTAAACTGTTAAAATCCAATTGTAGAATTGGATGTGTGGCTCAAGTGACACAGGCTTGGTCTAACAAGCCAAGTTCAGTTCCCAATACTGCTGGGAAAATATTACAGTCACATACGGAATCCAGCATATTTTTCATCCTAGTGCAGAAAAAAAAAGTTTCAATGATGGCTTTTGAAGGATTTAAAGTACATACAAATTAAGCTGATTTAATAAAATACATCTCAACTTAAATATTTTGTGTTCTAAGCATGTAGAAACTGCAATCAGTTTTAAAAGACCCTTACAATTAAAAGAGGTACTCTTAAGGAAGGGACCCAAAGGTGCAATGAATGCCTCTGTGCCGGTGAACCTATAAAATAATATTTATCAACATGAATGCCAGGAAATGGCAACAAGTTTTTAATATTTTTTCCAATTGTTGATGAAGATGGTGTTGTTTTTTGCTTTTTGGTCTTTGTTTCTTGTTTTTTGTCTGTTTGTTCCTTTATCTGTCTTTGGGGGGTAAGAGGAGGCAAAGAAATGGAAAAATCAAGGGTAAGCAAATGCAACAGTGGTACTCAGTAGACACTATCAGGAAAATGAACTATACAACTATACAATTTGTAGGTAGAGATGGGAGAGGGAAATGAAGAGAGCAAAGGAAGGGGTGAAATTGCCACTAAAGAAATATATTCATTACCTCCTTATGAAATGGTGACCCCTCTGTACATCTCTTTAATAATTAATAACAGGGACTGGGAAGGTGGCTCAGTGGTAGAGTGCTTGCCTTGCATGCATGAGGCTCTGGGTTCGATTCCTCAGCACCACATAAGTAGAAAAAGTTGTAAGTAGTGTTGTGGCTCAAGTGGTAGAGCACTAGCATTGAGCTGAAGAGCTGAGGGACAGCACCTAGGCCAAGGGTTCAGGCCCCATGATCAACAAAGAAAAATTAATAACTATTTTTTATCTCACAATTTCTTTTTGCCATAAACTTTGATTAACTTCCACTTTGGTTTTGCTTTTTCTTTTGTTGTACAGGTTTCTGAGTCTTGAGCTTGGGCTCTCTCTCTCTCTCTCTGTCTTCTCTTGCCTCTGTCAGCTTTTTCTCTCAAGGCTGGCACTCTACCACTAGGTATACCTTCACTTCCAGCTTTTTTTTTTAACTGTTTAACTAGAGATTAGAATATCTATCTCAGGTTCATCTGCGTGAGTTGATTTCAAACTTTAGTTCTCAGATCTCAACCTCCTAAATAGCTAGGACTATAGATGTGAGCAACAAGTCCCTGACATTTAAAAAATTATCATAAGATAGTTGTACAAGGGGAGATTTTGTTGTGACATTTCCACACAATGTGATCCTTCTCCCTCTACTTAAAACAATTTCAACAGGTTTCAGTTTTATTTTGACAAAAATCTAGTTTAACCATATTCATTCTCTTTCCCCTTAATTAGTCAACCCTCTTACTAGTATTCCACCCTAGCCTTTCTCTCCCCCAACTTGCTATTGATCAACAGCTTTCATGTTATTTTCATATATAGTTATAATGTATCTCAAAATTATTCACTCTCTTTTCCCCTTCCATTTCTCCTCTTAAATAGTCTTGTAGACTTAAATTGTATGTCTGCCCATAAACATAAAAGTAGAATCATGACTACGAATACATATATTTTTTTTTAGGCCTAGCTTCTATATAGGAGAAAAAACACATATCTTGTGTGTTTTTTTTGTGTGTATTTTTTGTGTTTTTTTGTTTTTTTTTTAGCTTAGCTCATTATGATGCCCTCTAATTATATCTATTTTTCTGAAAGCGACATGATTTCATTTTCCTTCATGGCTGTGTAACATTCCATGGTACATCAATACTACTTCTTCTTTATCCATTCCAGAAGATTCCAATGCCGGGCGCTAGTGGCTCACGCCTGTAATTCTAGCTACTGAGGATGAGGAAGCTGAGATCTGAGGATCACGGTTCAAAGCCAGCCCAGGCAGCAAAGTCCATGCGACTCTGATCTCCAATAAACCACTAGAAAACCAGAAGTGGCGCTGTGGCTCAAGCAGTAGAGCGCTCACCTTGAGCTAAAGAACTGAGGGATAGTGCTCAAGCCCAGAGTTCAAGGCCCATGACCGACTAAAAAAATAAAAAAAAAGAAGATTCTAGGTGCTGATTCCATCATTTGGCTATTGTGCACAGTGCTGTAATAAACATAAATTATTCTGGTGTCTTTCTGGTATATTGATTTTATTGATTTATTCTATTGACATATGCCTCATACTGGTATAGTGGAGTCTTTGGAAGGGTTTATTTTTAGACTGATATCCATAATGATTGCACTAGTTTACATTCCCACCAAAAGACTATGAAGATTCCTTTTCTAATTCATCTTGCCAGCATTTTCTTGGTGGCTGTCATTCTAACTGAAGTAGATGGAATCTTATTGCAGTTTTAATTTGCATGTTCTGTATTATAGCTAAGGCTGTTGAACATTTCCTGATGACTTTATTAGCCATTTCTTTCTTCTTCTGAAAACTATGTAATTACATTATTTGTGGGTTTTATGATGTCTAATTTCGGTCTTCTGTATAGTATGGATATCAATCCTTTATTTGTTGAATAGCTGGCAAATATTTTTTGGGTTGTCTCTTGATTCTGGTCGCTTCTTTTGCTGTGAAAAAAAAACTCTTAATTTGATACTATCCCATTTGCCCATGTTTGTTCCCATTCTCTGGAGTCGTATTCAAAAAATAATTGCTTGTATCTTTTAGTTTCAGAAGTTTTCTTATATTTTTCTGTAGTAGATTTAAAACTTCAGTTCTCATTTTGAGCTCTCTGTTCCTCTTGGAGTTTTTTGATTTTGTTCTTAGAAGGTGACAAAAGGCCCATTTTCAGTATCCTAAGAGGATGACCCATTTTCTTAACACCATTTGTTGGAGATTTTTTTCTCCAGTGTGTGTCTTTTGGCTCCTTTGTCAAATATAATTTGGCTACAGATCTGTGCTCTTAAAAACTTTTACTTTATGAACAAGATGTTTTTCTTTTCCTTTTTGTTTGTGGGTCCTGGGCCTGAACTCAGGGCCTAGCTACTTCCCCTGAGGTATTTTGCCCAAGGCTAGGATTCTACCACTTTAGATACAGCTCCACTTCCAGCGTTTTGGTGGTTAGAGATAAGGATCTCACAAACTTTCTTAACAGGGCTGGCTTTCAACCATGATCCTCAGCTCTCAGCCTCTTGAGTAGCTAGGGTTACAGGCATGTGTCATTGGTGCCTGGCTTTAAACAAGATCCTAAATCAAATGTATTCAATGTATAGAAGGACACACACCTAGTTGAGGCCCCTTTATAAATGCTCACATCTACCCATCATCCAAACCCCAGTGGGTCACTTCATTTTTAAGCACCCAGTAGTCCCAAATCTAGCAGAATGGCAATGCTAAGTTATTTCAATATTTTCTTTGTTCTCTTGCCATGAAACAAACCAAGATTAAAACACAAAATGAGTCGTCAATGGCTTGTGACTACAACCCTAACTACTAAGGAGGCTGAGATTGAGTGCTGTGGTTCAAAGCCAGCCTAAAAAGGAAAGTCCATGAGCCTCATCTCAAACTACCAAAAAAGCTGTAAGTGGAGCTTTGGCTTGCTTCAAACAGAATAGCACGAACCTTAAATACAAAAGCTCAGGGCACAGAGCCCATGCCCAGAGACCAAGCTCCAGGACCGGCACACACACACAATAAAACCCTTTAGGCTTACAGTTTGTACTGTTTGGCAATTAATGACTAAAAAGATGTGGGGAAAAAGAAAAAGGGAAATATAAACACCTGAGACTATAAAAATCATCATTTGTTAAACTTGGGCAGTGAACTGATTTTACAGAGGGGAAAAATCACAGATCTACCCTTTGTGTTGAGCCAAATTATTTTATGAATAAATTCAAAATTCATGTTGTAGTCCCAGCTTATTGAACCATGTGATCAAATCTACAAAGCTTATTTCAAGATGAGCAACAACTTGTTTTGACAAGTAATGTTCTGCTGAAAGCAAACTGACAATGCTAAGTTCATTACAAGAAACAGCCCTAGAGACTATCTATACTTTGACTTGTTATCCTAGAGAAAAGCATGCCTATTTGTGTGTGTGACTATGCTCCAAAAATGCTGTTGAACATTTCAAGGCTTTTAGGACCCACCTCAAATGTAGTCAGCCTTCACACTGAGCACAAATCTCTAACAGTGGATGGAGTTTCATCAACTGTTACCTGATAACATACAATTACCTGCTCTCAACAGTATAAACTCTAAGGCAGTATTATTGAAAACTCATGTGTGATTGTCTATTATGCTTTTATCAAAATACTATTTTTTAAATGATATTGATGACACTCCATACCAAGGAAACTCAAAACTGTCAGAACTACTCAGTCACGTGAGTCTGTCCTTCATTCTAGTCACTGCTGCCAGTGTGTTCGGCATGAGCAAGGGATGCACTGCACATCACTTCTCCTTCACTTCCTCACAGATCCAAAGTTCACATGACAGCACTTACTGCACATCAGCTGATTAAAAAAAAAACAGGAGGGGCTGGGAACTTAGCTCAATGAAAGTAAACTTGCCTGGCAAGTGCAAAAATTTAAATTCAGACCTCAGCTCTGAAAACTACAGAAACAATTAAACAACAACCACATCTACAACCACAATAACAAAAAGTGAGTCTTACCTGATGTTGATGGCTTATACCTGTAATCTTAGCTACTTAGGAGGCTGAGATCTGAGGATTGTGGTTCAAAGCCAGGCTGGGCAGGAAAATCAGTGAGACTCTTATCTCCAAAAAGCCAGAAGTGAGACATACATGGCTCAAGTAGAGTGCTAGTCTTAGGCACAAAAACTCAGGGTCAGTACCCAGGCCCTAAGTTCAAGCCCCAGATCCTGCACACACTAAAGTATCTTACTCTAAGACTTATTTATAAACTATCACACCTAAATTCCTGTCACAAACAAACCCAAAATGAATGCCACAAGACATGTCTTTCTAACACCACTCTTGGAATCCTCACAAGTGGCACAGCCACCTCTACATACACACATATAGATATTATGTATATATATGTGTGTATATATATATATATATATATATACACACACACACACACACACATACATACATACATGCATATAATTGAAGTAAAACAAAAGATCATTGAAACTATGGAATTTCAGATTGAGCAACCACTCAAAAAGTTTCTGTTCAGGTCCCATAGAAGAGAACGGTAGTAAACCTGATTTTACTTTTGGCATTATTGTTTTATACATTTGTCTTTTAGAACAAATACTCAAAGTATTTGTGGAACATAGTGGAACACTAGCATTTGGGACGTGGCTGTAGCAGGCTCACAAGTTAGAGGCCAGGACACAAGAGAACTCCAGGTCACCCTGGAACTTTCTCCAGAATAATACTAACAACAAATAAAAACAAGATTGCATAAAAAGCTTAGATTCTATAAAAGAAGAAAAATGGAAGTAGAGATTCATCAAGTTTTCTAATTTATTGAAAGGTGGTCTTACACAGTTTCTTGCTCTACACCATGCCTTGCCCTACAGTATATCCTTTCACTTGCTCAGCAGACACCATGAAGGCCAACACTACTGTAAAACCAAACACATACCTACTCTAGCAGAATCTAGATCTAGGCAAAGATCTAAAGTATCATGAAGTCGTAGAGAAATGTCTAACAGGAGCAAAATACAGAGAAACTTCTCTTGCAGCTGCAACCCACATCTACAAATGACTATAAAGTAAGATGCAATACCAAAAAGCTAAAAAACTCTGAAAAGTCTCAGAAAAGTATATAATATGTGGGTATTTAGAAAGCTTCTTCAGACATACGTAAATATGCTATGCCATATACTTGTTAGGGCATCAGCAAGTATGTAGACATCTGTCACAAATCATTTAGCTAATATAAAATTAAAAAGATCTTTAAAAGCAGTTTCAAATCTAAATGCAACAGAACAAACTTGTTTTAAAAAGTTATTACCTAGAAGCTGGGCACGCGTGGCTCAGGCCTGTAATCCTAGCTTCTCAGGAGGCTGAGATCTGAGGATTGTCGTTCAAAGAGAGCCCTGGCAGGAATGTCCATGAGACTCTTATCTCCAGTAAACCACTAAAAACTGGAAGTGGCGCTGTGGCTCAAGTGGTAGAGAGCTAGCCTTCAACTGAAGAGCTGAGGGATAGCACCCAGGCCCGAAGTTCAAGTCCCATGACCACCACCAGCACCACCACCACCACCAACAACAACAAAAAGTTTTCACCTAGGTACTTCTACCAAAAAAAAATATCTCAGTAAATCAAAGCTCCAAATCAGCCTCTGCTTAGGGATATATAATCATAAAGCATAATTCAACTATCACAATTCTCAATATAAGCAAATAAAAGTACATAGATTTCCACTTCCTCATAGGCTTTCAGAGGACACAAATTCACGCCTTACCTAGAGCCTTTACCTAATCCCCAGGTAACAGATCCATATCCACACATGCTGTCTTCAATTCTAATAGCTCTAGAGAAATGAAGAGTATTCCTTTAACCTACAATTGATGCTCTAGTCAATTTCTACATCAGAAAAAGTGGACCATAAAAGTTGTCCCAGGATCATCCTTTCACAGAGTAATACCGTACTGATATGAAGTTGGTTAAATACTAATACATAATTAACAGATTCATATATTACTGAAACTTATGTGGAAAATAGCATTTATAAAGTGACTTACATTTTATCATTCCCACTGTATATTTCAAAATCTCATTTCCCTCTCTGGTCAAGTGCATCAAAAACTCTGTTCCCAGGACCACCTCTGCCTCTGCTTCACATGACCCCTCTTGGGCCTCCACGTCCTCTCAGTGGCCTGTCTCGATCAAACCTGTCCACTGGTCTAGGAAAAGGTGACAATGCAATAAGATAAGAGAACCCAAGCCTCTTCCTGTGTTTGGCCACATCCAGTCTCCTGGATGGTGTGGTACACCCTCAGGCTCTGGTGTGTAATCACCTGCCCACTTTCCCTTCTGCCCATAGACCTGCTTTCTGAGAACCTACTTTTTTCTACTAGAGTATAATTTCCTAAGATGTAGTTCTAAAGGACTACATCTTTTTAATCATTTTAACCCTTGTTTATTGACTTTTTTTTATTTGTAAAAGCTTTTCAAAACATTTGCCATAAAATCAAATTATTTATTTAAAAGAGATCCTGCCCAGGCACCAGTGGCTCACACCTGTAATCCTAGCTACTCAGGAGGCTGAGATCTGAGGAGCACAGTTCAAAGCCAGCCCAGAGAGGAAAGTCTATGAGACACTATCTCCAATGAACGACCAGAAAACTGGAAGTAGGCTGTGGCTCAAAATGGTAGAGCACTAGCCTTGAACAAAGAAGCTCACAGAGAGGGTCCAAACCCTGAGTTCAAGCCCCATGACTGACCAAAACAAAAAGGGATCATGAAATCAAGAAATTCAGAGCATTAATAGCTTCAATACTTGCGCCAGTAACATTATACTACCATTTTCTCATGGCTAAGAAAAGCCATGCTTTCCACAATAGAATAAAAAAAAAAAGATCCCATTTACAAGTTTTCTTTTCTTGAAAAGAAATGCCAAAATACTGATGATTAATTTTGTTTTTCATATAAAACACTATTCTAAATAAATTCTCTACATTGGCTTTTCTACCCTCTAACAAATCCAAACCAATTTTAAAACAGAAATATTTTTTTCTGATTTTAAATTCTATTCTTTTCCAGTTTTCTTTATTAGCATTTAATATAATTTTGAGAAAAAAGAAATTATTTTTAACATATCAAAATCCCTTATGGAAATTGGACTGGATATAGAAATACAGAAAAAATCATATCACATTATGAATTGCTAGAATATAGTCCAAAGGATAATAATTTTTTAAATAGTTTTAATTGAGATTAAGTGATTAAATAAAATTCACAAATTTCACACTATTGTGGAATAATAATATTTAGTTAAAATCATATACACATTTTAACCTTCACAATGCAAAATTGTCATTATCATGGTCTAAAAAGTTTGTGAATTCTATAAGCTTTGACAATACAACCATTTCTTCCAAATCGGGTGATATGTACCTTTCTTTCCTTTTGTTTAGTGTAAGCTAGTCCCTCTTTCCCTCTCATTCCCTCCTTCCCATTGCTGCCCTTGAGTTGCTTAGTTCATTTTCATCAATGTCAGGTGTAGCTGATGGGCCCGCTATCGTGTATATTCCCATTACCCTCTGATTCTGTGTCCTCCTCGTAGCTTCCCTCAGATGTGCACATATATATGGCATATATATATAATATATATATGATCAAGAACATGGAGTCATTTAGAAATGATATGACAAATTAAGTAGAGGTCCGTTGTTTCTTGAGTCCTGTTTATTTTGTTATATCCTTGCATTTTGGATTTAACATCCATATATCAGGGAGCCATTTGCAATTTGTCTCTTTGATCTTGGCTTACCCTGTTCGAAATTATTTGTTCTAATTCTATCCATTTCCCTGTGAATGCCATTATTTTGTCCTTTCTAATGGCTGCATATTTCATTGTATATAGGTACTACAATTTTTTGATCCATTCACCTGTAGTGGGGCATCTGAGTTGTTTCCATATCTTGGCTATTGTGAACAGTGCTGCAATAAACATGGAGGAGCAAGTGTCCTTGTATCCTGGTTCTTGTTGCTCAGGGTAGATGCCTAGGAGTGGTATGGCTGGGTCATATGGGAGGTCTATATTTAGCTTTCTTAGGACCCTCCAGACTGCTTTCCAAAGTGGTTGTATTAGTGTACATTCCCACCAGTAATGCAGTAGGGTTCTTCTTTCTCCATATCCCCACCAGCATTTGTCGTTGACTGAATTTAGGATGTAGGCCATTCTAATTAGGGTAAGGTGGTGAACATTTCCTCATTTGTTTCTTTGCCATTTTTATCTCTTCTGAGAAGTCTCTCTTTAGCTGCTTTCCCATTTAATCATTGGTTAGATTTGGGAGGGGATAGTTTCTTAAGTTCCCTGTATATAATGAATACTTTCTCTGATATATTGCTGGTAAATAATTTTTTCCCAATTAGTTGGCTGTCTTTCTAGTTTGGTTGCTATTTCTTTATCTATGCAGAAACTTTTTATTTTAAGGTAGTCCCATTTGTCAAGTATCTCTCCAATTTGTTGTGATCCTGAGAATCTGTTCAGGAAGTTCCTACCTGTGCCTGCAAGTACAATTGCCTCTCTTACTCTGTCCTACAGTCCATTTTGAATTGATGCTAGTGCATGGAGACAGGTTAGGGTCTACTTTTAGTTTTCTGCATGTGTCCACCCAGTTTTTCTAGCACCAATAGTTTTCCACAGTATACCTTTGGCTCCTTTGTCAGATATCAGCTGACTGTAGGTATGTGATTTTAATTTTCTAATCTGTTCCATTGGTCTTCGGGTCTGTTTCTTTGCCAGTACTAAGCTGTCTTTGTTATTATGGCTCTGTAGTAGAACATGAAATCTGGTATCGTGATCTGTCCTGTGTTGTTTCTTTTACCTGTAATTGCTTTGGCTATTCTAGGTCTTTTGTAAAACAGAAATCTTAAAAAAAAAATTCTACCCAAAACTTGAACAGCAAATACATATATGGAAAGTTACATCAGGAAAAATCAGTCCTACATTTATAGAAATCTAGATCAGATAACAACAAAACACCAAAGTCTTCTCAAATACATTAATGATAGAAACCAAGCCTAAAAACACCCTGTGTTCTGGTACACTGTAATGCTTGAAAACAGTATCTATTCCATATACCTTTTCCCCTTTCCTTTTTTAAAAAATTTTTGTTGTTCTTTTGGGTTTACTTTTTTTTGAAACGTGGTCTTCCTAATCTAACCCAGGATATGAACTTGAAATTATCTTGCATCAGCCTCATAATTACTAGGACAACAGGTGTAAACCACCATACCAGGTCTTCTGTATTTTAAAACCTGATAAAAATTAGATAATCTTGAACTCACGAAGTTTAATATTTGACAAACTCAAACACAAAAGGCAGAAAAATAACAAATGGATCAAGGATCCTGAGCTGGGTGCCAGTGGCTTACACCTGTAATCCTAGCTACTCAGGAGGCTGAGATCTGAGACTTGCAGTTCAAAATCAGCCTGCTCAGGAAAGTCCATGAGACACTTATTTCCAATTAACCACCAGAAAACTAGAGGTGGTGCTGTTGCTCAATGTAGTACAGCACTAGCCTTGGGCAGAAAAGCTCAGGAACAGCTGTGCCCAGAACAATTTCAAGGCCCAAGACAAGAAAAAAAAAGTGATATTTCCCTACATATTTGTCACATGACTCATTGACAGGACACCACTTCTGGTGCTCCTACCAAATGTAAATGGCAGTGTTCCTCCAGGAAAAAAAAATCAGACAAACACAAACCATGGTGTGTGCTACAAAAAGAACTGGTCTACACTCTATTCCTGATTAAAGAAGGTAGAGCACTTCATGAAATTTGAATGCAAATTGGATAATTTAGGTAACAGTGCTATATTAATATTAACAATTGTGTCATGGTTTTTGACGAATAAATATTTAGAGATGAAGAAACATACACATCGTACTTTCAAATGACAAAGAGAAAAGTATGTATGTAGAAAAGGAGAGAATGATAAAGCAAATATATGAACAAGTTGATATTTAGGGAATCCAGATGAAGAGTATAAAAGAATATTTTATATAATTCTTGCAATATTTTTTTATTGTAAAGATTACAATTGTAAAGGGTTACAGTTACATGAGTGAGGTAATGAGTACACTTCCTCTTGAACATTGTTACCCTCTCCATTGTTTTCCCCCTACCATCCCCTCCCTCCTTCCCTTCCCCGAGGTTCTTTTTTTTTTTTTTTTGATTGTGATTAAGTGATTACATAATTTCAAAGTCACAAGTTCATTCTAACTTTCCTGGAGCAAATTGTCTATCACAGTCTGTAATATATAACAGTGTTCACATGTTATATACCATATTTGTGATCAGCAGCATGGGGATATTTAGTAGTGGTTCAACCAGATGAGTGGGAGTTCTTTATTTCTTAAATCCTGTTAGTTTTGTCGTATCACATAACATTTTGGATTTAGCATCCACTTATCAGGGAGACCATGTACCGTTTGTCTCTTTGTTCTTGGCTTACCTCGCTCAACATGATTCCTTCTAGCTCCATCCATTTCCCTGCAAATGCCATTATTTTGTCATTTCTAATGGCTGCATAATATTCCATTGTGTATAGATACCACAATTTTTGGATCCATTCATCTGTGGTGGGGCATCTAGGTTGTTTCCATATCCTAGCTATTGCGAACAGTGCTGCAATAAACATGGAGGTGCACGTGTCCTTGTATAATGGTTCCTGTTGTTCAGGGTAGATGCCTAGAAGTGGTATGACTGGGTCGTAAGGGAGGTCAATCTTTAGCTTTCTAAGGACCCTCCAGACTGCTTTCCAAAGTGGTTGTATAAGTGTACATTCCCACCAGCAGTGTAATAGGGTTTCTCTTTCTCCACATCCCCTCCAGCATTTGTCGTTGGCTGATTGGTGGATGTGGGACATTCTGACTGGGGTAAGGTGGTATCTCAGGGTTGTCTTTATTTGCATTTCCTTCACCAGCAGGGATGATGAACATTTCCTCATGTGTTTCTTTGCCATTTTTATTTCTTCATTTGAGAAGTCCCTCTTTAGTTCCCTTGCCCATTTAGTAATTGGTTTGTTAGGTTTGGGAGGGATTAGTTTCTTGAGCTCCCTGTTTATACAGGATGTTAACCCCTTGTCTGATATATTGCTGGTAAATATTTTTTCCCAATTCATTGGTTGTCTTTCTAGCTTAGTTGCGATAGATTTAGCTGTGCAGAAGCTTTTTATTTTAAAGTAGTCCCATTTGTCGAGTCTCTCTCCAACTTGTTGTGACCCTGGGACTTTGTTCAGGAAGTTCCTTCCTGTGCCTATTAGTTCAAGTGTCTCTCCGACTCTGTCCTGAAGTAGTTTCAGAGATTCAGGTTTAATGTTAAGGTCTTTAATCCATTTTGAGTTGATGTTGGTGCATGGTGATAGGCTGGGGTCCACTTTTAGCCAAATTTATTTTCTTGTTTTGTTTTGTTTTTGTGGTCATTGTACTTGAACTCATGGCCTGAGTGTTGTCCCTGTGCATTTTCGCTCAAGGTTGGTGCTCTACCACTTAGCTACAGTGCCACTTCCAGGTTTGTGGTAGTTTGTTGGAGATAAAGAGTCTCAAGGACTCTGTCCTCCACACACTGATTTCTAACTGCAATCCTCAGATTTCACATTCCTGAATTGGTAGGATTAGAAGCCTGGTCCACCAATGCTGGGCTAGCACCTCAGTATTTTCACCACTGCTCATTGGAAGATTTCAATTCTTTTTCCTCCAGAACACTTGCCAAGCACAGTTCTCTCTGGATGGCAAACAAGCAAATACTGAGGCACCCTACACCTGTAAATCCTAGCTACTGAAAAGTCTGAGATATGAGGGTAGTGGTTCAAGGCCAGCCCAGTCAGGAAAATCTGGGAGACTTTTACTCCCAATTAACCACAAAAAAATGCCATATGTTAAGTTGTGGCTCAAGAAGTAGAGCTCTACCTTGACCAAATACCTCATGGATAGACCTCAGGCCCTGAGTTCAAGGCCCAAGACCAGTGCACATGCACACACACACAACTTAATAACAACGTTCTCAAACCTAGCAAGGTGCCATCCTAATCCCTTAATGTCATGCTTTGTTATGATAACTGGAAAAGTCTAACCTCTGGCATGGGCTGCAGTCCATGCTGGTAAACAGCATCTGAAAATAGTAATTGGCTCACAGCCAGTCAGACCAACCCAGACGGGAAGCAGGAGTGACGTGGTGCAGGCATATGGCCCCTACTCTTCTATTCACCTAAACTGGAATCAGAGTGATGTGACACAGGCAAGCAGTCCCCACTCACCCAGACCGGATGCCAGAGTGAGGAGCCAAGGGCACCAAGCCCAGACTTATCCAACCAGGAAGCAGTAGTGAGGTGATGCAGGGACATGGCTCCTACCCACCCACACCAGAGGCAGTGGTGAGGTGACACAGGCACCACGGCTTCTACTCCCCAACTCACACAGACCAGAAGCAGGAGTGAGATGACACATGCACGCGCCCCCCACTCATCTAGAGTGGAAGCAGGAGAGAGTGAAATGGGCATGCAGCCCACAGTCACCCAGACCAGAAGTGGGAGTGAGGTGGTGCAGGCACACGGCTCCTACCCACCCAGACCAGAAGCAGGAGTGAGGTGACAGGGGCACAGGGACCCACTTACCTTCCCCCAAACTGGAAACAGGAGTGAGGTGACACAGCATGCGGCCCCTACTTATCTAGCCAGGAAGCAGAAGTGAGTTGATGGTCTCATGCTACACCAGAGGCATGATCCTAGCATTCCGGGCAGCCCCCTTCTCTCCTGGCCTTTGTGAAGGGCTGCTAGGTTCAATGATGCACTCCGGATGTCAAGGGGCTGGAGCCAAGGTTGCTGCTGCCCTCCCTCAACTGTTACTGCACCTGTTGCAGCTATGGTAGCAAATTTAGTAAGTTCTAATTCACAGACCATATACTATGAACTATTAATGTCTTCAGGTGCCATATTCCACTTGCTAGTCACTTAATTTTATAGTTGCCAATGTCTTAAGTGTTCACTGACTTGTAAATATGCTGGAATGGAAATCCTAATATCACTGATGTCTTTTAATTTCTAGGAATGATGATTTTGAAATGACCCTTTCTGAAGAGAAGAGGAGGGAACATAGACCCAACTGTTGAAGTGTGTCTTTGGGTGACACTATTGGCCCAAAAATGAGGCAACACATCTGGTATCCAGTTGTTTTGGTGTTAGTCTTTGCGTCATGTTTTCTGTTTGGCCTTGGAGAGTCTTAGGCTTCTCTTTGTAGACACAGAAGATGGGAAAGTAATTGCCAAGGCTTATATATTCAGGAGCCATTTACTTTCTGCCCTTCTGAAATGGCATCTCACTACATAGCCAAAATGGCCTTGAACTTATACTGCTTCTGCTTCAGCCTCCCAAGTGATGGAACTACAGGCTTACCATACCATGCCCAGCTATCTCTCATGGACCATTTGAAATAGAAAAATCATGACATGTGTGCTATATCTACTAAGAGACTTGTGCAAAGATCAAATAATATACAACCCAGTTGTTAAGAATATAGACTCATATTAAACTGAATTTCAAATTCAATTTTGGTTTCTTACCTGCTTTTGGTTAAAGACTTAGACACTATATCACTGAGCTTTATTCACTTGTACAGAAATGTGAATGGTGCCAGGGACAGGTGGCTCATGCCTATAATCTTACTTAGGAGGCTTAGATGTAAGGCTTGTGTTTCGGCAGAAAAGTCCCCATTAGGACAAGAGCCAAAATGATGAGCCAGATACTCTTCTGAAAAATGGTTTAACATGGTAGATTGTTTCCCACATGTCAGTTTGTCATTCTGCTTCTAGTCAGAAAATTTATAAGGTTCAGAGAAGGATTCAAGCTCTCTGTTAAACCATACTGTAGCCATTTTGATTTTTATTAAAGGAATAATGAATTTAAACATTGGTAGCTCATGCCTATAATCCTTGCTGCTTAGGAGGCTGAGATCTGAGGAACATGATTTCAGGCCAGCCCAAGCAGGAAAGTCCATGAGACTTGTCTCCAATTAAGCAGTGATAAACCCAGAAGAGGAGGTATGGCTTAATAGAGTATTATTCCTAAAGAAAAATCTCTATTTAAGCTGCTCTAAAACTTCAGGTCATATGTTGGGACATTGCCACCTACAATGCTGCTGGACCCTGCCTTCCTTTGGTGTGTTTGCCTAGAGCCTGGCTTTCACTCCTGTGGATATAGGCTGTTTAGCCCTCAACCTTGGGGGTGGCATGATCCGTGTATGGAATATACTGCCCAGACAAACAACTATGATGTAAGCAATGACTGACAAGGTGTTAAGTCCAAAGTTACAATGGTAAGGATGTATTCTGTTTAGCTTTTTTCTTTAGTTAATTGCTTTTTTGTTGTTGTAAAGATACTATACAGAGGGTTACAGTTACATGAGTGAGGTAATGAGTACACTGCCTCTTGAACATTGTTACCCCCTCCATAGTTTTCCCCCTACCATCCCCTTCCTCCCTCCCTTCCCCGAGGTTCTTTTTTTTTTGATTGTGATTAAGTGATTACATAATTTCCAGAATTTCACAGTATTGTGGAATAATGATGCTCATTTAAAGTCACAAGTTCATTCTAACTTTCCTGGAGCAAATTGTCTATCACAGTCTGTAACATATAACGGTGTAGTTAATTGCTTTTTAAAGTTTATACGCTTATTTAATGTACTCTAGGAAATCAAAAGTTAATATTTGGGATTTTTGGTGCAATTTGCAATTAGGCAAGTAAGAGCACCCATTGTCCCCAAATTCAACATTTAAAATTATTAAAACTTTGTTCAGATGTTTTAGTCATCAGAAATTTGAGCCAGGGATGTAATGCTTGCTGCTGGGTCTTCACTGATACAGAGAGGATTATGATTTGATGTTAGCCCAGGAAAAACATTAAAAATATTGGATCTCAATCAACATCTGAACCCAATGCATTGTGCTTCTTAGGTAAAAAGAAGGATTGTCGTCCATACCGGCCTGATCACAGACATAAAACCCTACCACAAAAATAGCTAAGCCAAGCCGGGCGCAGGTGGCACATGCCTGTAATCTTAGCTACACAGGCTCAAACAGTAGAGCCCTTGCCTTGAGCTGAAGAGCTCTGGGACAACACCCAGGCACAGAGTTCAAGTCACATAACCAACAAAAGAAAAATGAGGGCTGGGAAGGTAGCTCAGTGGTAGAGCGCTTGTCTTGCATGCCTGAGGGCCTGGGTTCGATTCCTCAGCACCACATAAGTAAAAAGAAAAAAGCCGGAAGTGGCGATGTGGTTCAAGTGGTAGAATGCTAGCCTTGAGCTGAAGAGCTGAAGGACAGTGCCCAGGCCGAAAGTTCAGGCCCCATGACTGGACCGCCCTCCAAAAAGAAAGAAAGAAAGAAAAATGACTAAAGCCAAAAAAAGCACATGTATGGATCATCTAGTAGAGTACCTACCTAAAATGCATGAAGCCCTGAGTTTAAGTTCTAGGATAGAAAGGGGGAAAGGATGTGAAGGAATAGAAGGAAGAAAAGAAGGAAGGGAGGAGTTATTCTGTATATTGTACTTGCTTAGCTATTTCATTAAGGTGGCTTCTCATTCCTTTTTCTTTTCTTTTTTTTTTTTTTTTGTTCGGTTGTGGGGCTTGAACTCAGTTTCTGGATCCTGTCCTTGATCTTTTTGCTCAAGGCTAGTGTTCTACCGCTTTGAGTTACATTGTAACTTATGGTTTTCAGTGGTTAATTGGAAATAAGAATCTCATAGATTTTCCTTCCTAGGCTCGTGTTGAACCTTGATTCTCAGATTTCAGCCTTCTGACTCGCTAGAATTACAAGTATGAGCCATTGGCTCTGGTTACTCATTTGTTTTCTTTCTATTTGTAAGTCATGGGACTTGAACTCTGGGTGCTGTCCCTGAGCTCTTCAGCTCAAGTGAAGTGCTCTACCACTTGAGCCAGAGCCCACTTCTGGTTTTCTGGTGGTTAATTGAAGATAAGAATCTCCTGAGCTTTCCTAACTGGGCTGGCTTTGAACTGCAATCCTCAGATCTCAGCCTCTTGAGTAGTTAGGATTACATGTGTAAGCCACCTGCACCCAACTTCCTCATTTATTTTCTCATGGTGAGTTGTAGCTGATTTCTCTACTCCTTGTAGTTCCTAGAAACTACAAAGTAAGCCTAGAGGTACCTCATCCTTTACAGTATCCTTAGGACCAAGTGACTGCTGAGTGCAGGAAAGGAGACGAGGGCAGTATAAAATACAATGCTATTTATCAATCTATCCATCCATCTACCTATCTATCTATCCAGAAAAGAGCACTAACACAGTCCCCCACTACGATAAATTATGCAGTCGAATTTCCCACATTTGGGGAAATCACGGTGTCAGCACATCTGGAGTGCAATAGATAAGCCTTGCCCTGGGAAAACCACCTTCGTGATCATGGTATCTCCCCTGCCAGGTAAGTGACAATGATGACTTGGTATTTAAAAAACTAACAAATACATGAGAGTAGTTCACATTTGTAATCCTAGCTACTCAGAATGCTGAAATCTGAGGATTAAGCTTTAAATACTAGATAAATTTTGCTGAATTTTGCTTAAAGCTCCTTTGGTGTTTTTAATTGTAGGTTCATTTATTTTCTTGTTTTACTGTTTCTTACTGTGACTACCAAAAAGGTGAGTGACTTCCGTTGCTTGTATTCCTGGATTACTTTGGAGGTTCTCTAAGACTTCATTAGAGGCCAGACTTGTTCTACTCAGTTGGGTAGCCAGCCACAAAGCTGTAAGTGACAATTCTTACAGTAAGCAAAATTGCATAAAATTAAAAATTCAGACACACAGTTACACTAGCCATATTTCAAATAAAAATAGAATTCAAATTTCAGTGAATGCTAGTAAAGTTTTAATGCATTCATTCTATCTGTGTCCTCTGTCACATTGCCACAGAAGAATGTAATACTTACGGCATATCATGTGGCTCCCAAGGCCTGGACGTACTTTGTTCCTTTACAGAAAATGTTTGCCTGACCATGTACCCTAATGAATATCATTTATTATGCAGAGCTACCCTCTTTTCTATATGCAGTTATTTCTCCCTCTCCTTTTCTCCCTCCCTCTCTCTTCCCTCACCCAATCTCTCCCTTTCCTTGTTTTAGGGATCAAAACTCATGCATGGTAAGCTGCTAAGCTGAATCCCAGCCCTGTGTATGATTTTGTGTTTGGTGAGGGGGTACTTTTTCAGGGCTTGAACTTCGGCCCTGGACACTATCTCAACTCTCTTTCTTTCATTTTGTCAGTCATGGGGCCTGAACACTGAAATCTGGGCCTGGTCACTGTCCTTCAGCTCTTTAGATGAAGAATAGTGCTTTACCATTTGACCCACAGCACCACTTCTGGCTTTTTCCTACTTATGTGGTGATGAGTAATCAAACTCAGGGCCTCACGCATGCAAGACAATCACTCTACCGCTAAGCAAACTTCCCAGCCCTCATTCTATTTTAAAAATAAAGAAAATTCAAAACATGCCTTTTATGAATCCTCATCCAATTTATTAAAACATATTGTATGTTCTTTAAGCTGTTTTTAAAATGTTTTAGTGTAAAAATATTGTACAGAAGTTTTACAGTTACTTGAGTAAAGTAGTGAGTACAATTCCTAGCGAGCATTGTCACCACCTCCTTTCTTTTCCCCAAACATCCCTTCCCTCCCCACCTTCCCAACACCTCCCACCCCCCACCAATGTTGTAAAGTTTGTTTACATTAAATTTTGTACATCTCATTGTTACAATGGGTTAAACTGTATCCTTATTTAAGTATCTTGTTATGTACATACAAGATGCAGGTCACCAGAAACAAATACAGTGAAAACAGGAGTAATACCCTGGAGGAAGAACATACCAGAGAAACAAAAAAAAATCACATAGTACATTATAAATATGTTAAAAACAATAGCAAGGAAGAAAAAAGCACTGGAACTCCGGTATTGGGGTTTATTTCACTTAACATCATCCTATATGGTCATATGTACATAGCTTTTGATCTTTCCTTCTTGTCTAGACATATACTAGTTATTGCAAAAAAGGGAAACTATAGGACCTACGTTTTTTGGGGTCTGGCCTACTTCACTTAATATAATATTTTCCAAGTCTTTCTATTTCCTAACAAGTGGGATGAGGTAATTCTGATGGAGGCATAGAATTCTATTTTATATATATATATATATATATATATATATATACACACACACACACACACACATATGTATATATATATGTGTGTGTGTATATGTATGTATGTATACATATATATACATATATAAATATATCACATTTTCTTGATCCATTCATCTACTGAGGGACATCTGGGTTGGTTCCATACCTTAGCTATGGTAAATAATGCTGCAATAAACAGTTGTGCTGGTAGCCTTGTTTGTGATCATTTGGGTAAATGCCCAAAAGTGGGATTGTTGGGTCATAGGGAAGCTCTATGTCGAGTCTTTTGAAGACTATCCATACTGCTTTCCAAAGTGGATGAACAAGTTTACACTCCCACCAACAGTGCAGTAAGGTTCCTTTTTGACCACATCCCCTCCAGCATCTGTTATTATTAGAGTTCTTGATTATAGCCATTTTAACTGGGATGAGGTGGAATCTCAACATTGTCTTGATTTGCATTTCTTTTATGGCTAGAGAAGTTGAGGATTCCTTCATGTGTCTATTGGCCATTCTTAGTTCCTCTTCAGAGACCTTTCTCTTAAAGTCTTTAGCCCACTTATTTATGGGGCAGTTGTTTCTTTGAAGATTTGTTCTTGGGGAATTTAAGTTTTTGAGTTCTAAATATATTTTAGATATGAGACCCTTGTCCATTGTATGGCTAGTGAAGATCTTCTCCCAGTACTTGGGCTTTCTATTGATCTTGCTAGCTATGTCCTTTGCCATGCAGAAGCTCTGCAGTTTCATGCAATCCCATTTGTCCAACCTTTCTATGATTTGATGTGTTTCTGGGTCTTTATTAAGAAACTTTCAGCATGTGCCAAGGAACCTAGAGGTTCTCCTCTTCCTTCCTGTATTGTTTTCAGGCTATCTGCTTTGACTCCAAGGTCTTTGATCCATTTGGAGTTGATTCTGTTGCAGGGTGCTATATAAGGATCTAGTTTTAGTTATCTACAGGTGTGAAACATAGTACATGTTTTATAAGTCTTTGTCCATCTCTCTAGAGCCCTCCACAAGTTTATATGTATTTGTAGCTTGGGCAGGGAAATAAGATTTAAATCAGGACAGTAGGAGGCTATGGTTTATGAGGCTCATTTGAAAACCTTTTGGAAGGAATATTGACTTTTTCTATCTGATGTCCTACAGATGACAATCTTGGTACAGGTATTGAGTAGACTGTCATAGGATAGGAAGCTTGTAATGATTTCTCCTGACTTTCCCAAGGGGACAAGGAAGGTGAAGTAGCCATGGGCATGAATCTGTAGGGGTATTGCAATTTATTTGTATTGACTGTATTTCTAATTACTGATGCCATAGGCCAGTTGGTGAAAGTTTTTTTTTTTCTTTCATACTTTAGTTATAACTAGTTATTTTTCATTTTTTAAATTTTATTTTATTGTAAAGAGTCTATAGAGGGGCTAGAGTTACATAAATAAGGCAATGAGTACATTTCTGGTCAAGCATTGTTACCCCTTCCCTTGTTTTTCTTCCATTATCCCTTACCTCCTCCACCTCCCGCAATCTTCCCCTCCCGACCCGAAGTTGTAAAGTTCATTTCCAACATACTGTCTTATGGCTATCATTGTTGCAACACGTCATCCTGTGTCCTTGTTTTAGCGTTTTTAATTTCCCTTCCCCTCCCAAAATTAGAAAAATATATATACAAGATGCAGGGTATGAAAGTCAAGTACAGTGACAAAAGGGAATATACCATAGGGGGAATAATATACAAAGAAAACCAAACACTTACATAACATATCTAAAACAACAACAACAACAAATGAGCCCCAAGATATAGTAATTTGTTTTTATAGGATATTTAGTCTAAAACTCCCTAGACATCTTAAGTTTGGACTATTTCTTTTTTCTGCCAGTCCTGTGGTTTGAACTTAGGGCATTCTACCGCTTGAGCACCAGAGCAACACTTTGAGCTTTTTCTGAGTAGTATATCTTATATACAGTGTCATAACTTTCCAGCCTAGGAAGGTTTCAAATAATGATCCTTAGTTCTCAGCTTCCTGAGTAGGCGTACAAGTATGAGCCACCAGCACCTGGCTTGAATAATCCCATAGTTTTAACTACAGCTGTTTTCATATCCCCTACCAACAATGCTTTCTGATACTTTTTAAAGTTATCTCTAAATAGCTTAGGAAGGAGTTGTTTGATCATTGTTTAATCATTTTTTTCACTTTCATCTGTATATACTAGTTGCACACACTGAGAGGTTTGATGGAGTTACTTCCACACACTCATATGATATACCTGCTCACATTCATCCTGACTTCCCAGTGCCCATCCTGACTTCCCAGTGCCCAGCCCTTGAATTCAAGGCCCAGAGCCACTGTGCACATGCAAACATTCACAAAGACACACATAAACACACACACACAGCAGAGCAATTAGCAAAGGTTATACTGTGGATCAGGAACTGCAAGGAAACATGGGAAGGTAGGTTGTCTTTTCCCAGTTTCTCTGTCTTCCTCCATTCTCTGCTTTTCCTCAGAACAACTCAAGCCCTCCACACTTCACTTCTGTTTGTTTTGAACACCCTGAGCCTGGCTTCCAATATGCCATTCATAGGGAGCTGCCCTTGCCTGGATAGATGGTCCTCAAAGTAAGCAGAGTGTCTCAGGTTATATTTTATTTTTCCATTTGGAGTGTGAATGCAGGCCCCGAGACCATAAGCAGCATCTTGAAGTGTATGGACAGCTGTATTGAGCAACAAGACTCACCTCAGAAAACAAGCAGAGGAAGTGGGATGCAAAATACACAACCTGAATCAATAGATATAGGTTACTGAGAGTCAATTCCCACATTAATGGAGTGAATAAAAGGGTGAGTCCATTTGAAGAGAGGTCTCCAACAATTTTATGGGACTCCATGGACAAGCCTGGCAGGAAGACACGTGCGTGTGTGTGTGTGTGTGTGTGTGTGTGTGTGTGTGTGTGTGTGTGTGTGTGCCTGAAGGCTGGGCAGGGGCTCAGGCTCAGGCTGAGTGCAGCCTGCCCTTATGCCTTTTTTGCTTCTCTACCACTTCATCCACAGCTCCACTTCTGGCTTTTTTGGTAGTTGATTGGAGATGAGATTCTGACGGACTCTCCTACCAAGGCAGGCTTCGACTGTGATATTCAAATCCAGCCTCATGAGTAGCTAGTATTAAAGAAGTGAGGCACTGGAACCTGTCAGGAATACTCTTAAATACCAGAGCTATTCTTAGGGAGACAGGAAACACCTCAGTCCAAAAGATGGTGTTGTTTTCATGTTTTAAAAGAAAAAATGCACTCAATACTAAAGTATGAAGTAATATTGAAGGAAAGAAGACAGCAAATATTCATAAATCTGGGGTTGTGAAAGCCCATTGGACATAAGTCTTTCATATAGGAATCAAAATAATATCTAAGTGGCAACATTGAGACTCACCCATGTGGTCACGTGAACTGGTTAAAGACCTATTCTCACACTGACATACCTTCAAAAGTCTGGGATTCTTCTCTGTGGAAGATGTTTCCCAGTCACACTTGTAAGTCTCTTAGTTCTGTTTTTCACACTTCTCATCCTCATTCTTTGTATTCACCAAGTATCTTCTCCATTGCTACTCCAGAAGATGCTTTCAATGTCACTGTAAGGATTCATCTAGTAAGAGAAACATGTTTGAAGAACTTTAATACTTATATTAATAATATCATTACTAATAAAGAGTAATATTCAAGAACTACTTTAAGATAAATAAAACATGATTTGGAACACTTATGTAGGTTGAATGTTAAATCTGATAACACACATATATTCCTAGGCCATTACAAATCTGTAGGTACTGCAATCTTACAATACATATGTTTTTAGAAAGAAAAAGTGTTGATAATATAAGCAACTCAGTAGTTGTTGAATAAGACAAATACAGTGAAGACTTCTGTTGAGCTACTACACACTGTTTCTTGCTCTGAAAGCATCACCTATCTGTTCTGAGAGCCAGTCAGGCTTAAGTAGGACACATGCTTCCAGATGAGAGACCTGCCTGGCATTCACTGCCTAAGTCCATTCAGGCCCACAGCCCTATAGGCAATATAGAACAACCTTCAGAAGAGTCGTCCTGTCTTTAAATCTCAAGCTTCTAATCCTAACTCATCAGCAGACTGATGTCTGAGGATTGTACTTCAAAGTCACCCTGGGCAGCAAAGTCTGGAAGACTCTTATCTCCAATTAACCACAAAAAACCCACAGTGGGAGACATAAACTTAGAGCAAGGGAAGGGTTGTAATTGTCTCCCAAAAATGTATTCATTACCTGACAACTGTTTAATTTCACTGGCTTAACTGTTACCCCTCTGAACATCATATTCCTATTAATGTTTTTTTAAGAAAATGAAAGATGAGGCTGGGAAGGTGGCTCAGTGGTAGAGTGCTTGCCTTGCATGCATAAGGCCCTGGATTCAATTCCTCAGTACCACATAAGATGAAAGAAAGCTGGAAGACATGCTGTGGCTCAAGTGGTACAGCACTAGCCTTGATCTGAAGAGATGAGGGACAGTGCCCAAGCCCAGAATTCCGGCCCATAACTGACAAAAAATAAAGAAAAGGAAATAAAAAAGGAAGATGGTTGCTGCCAGACTCAGTGGTCAAGCCTGTAATCCTAGCTATTCATGAGGCTGAAGATCAGTGATTGAAGCCAACTTGGGTAGGAAAGCCTGTATGACTTTTATCCCCAATTATGTACAAAAAAAACCTAGAAGTAGAGTTGTGGCTCCACTGGTAAAGCAGTAGCCTTGAGGGAAAAAAACATAAACTTCAGGGATAGTGTCCATTTTCTGAGTGCAAACCCCAGAATGGCACAGACTAAAAGAAGGAAAGACACTATGAACTTGGTTTATCTGTACCTGAGATGTCTTTGTTATAGATGATTATGGACTGAAACTCTGAACAGGGCATACTAGATCTGGCATTTTTTCTGCACAGGCTGTGTGCACAACCATCTTAACTCCTTCGCTATTCTATAGTTGCAGGTTGCATTGTCTTCTCACCGTGGAAGAGGTCCAGTATTTACTTTCCCTAGGGTACCTGCTTTCTTGTCCTCTGCTCTTTACTCATGGACAGCAGCATTTTAACTGAATTTGCGAGAAGTGGGTGAGATGGTGGTGATAATGCCCAGGACCAGGTGAGCATTTTGGTGATGACTGGGCATGGTGTGTCATTTTTATCAATATGCTGAGGGGCCGTGGACATGAAGAGGAGGCCTCAATGCCTCCTGGGGTCATTCAGACTACACGGATATAAGCCAGTTAATCTTCCTCTCACTTTCCCAGCATGGAGTTATGGGCCCTGCCGGTCAGGGAACTCATGTCCAAGTATGGACAGCTAGCCACACAACATCCAGTTGTGATCTCTACATTGTTACTGCATTGCGAGCAGTGCAGCACAAATCACATACAGCATGCCTAAATCATTGAAGGGATGGGAAAGTGGTTCTATATTATATGGACCAAGCCAGACAGAGAACACCATACAAGTTCCTTTCAGAGACCCCACTTCTGTTCAATGGCCAAGAGAACATACAGGAAAACCTCCAGAAGGAGGAGCTATGTTCCTAACCTGGACCCTTCACTGCATGATTTCCCAAAGCTTATGGACACAATGAAACTAAATCTCTCCAAGATCAGGCACGAAGTCTCTCAGAGACCATTGCCCACATTTGTGAGGAGCGCATAGGAGGTAAAATGGCCTGTCAGGGAGGGGAATAGCCGCAGAGTGTCTCCGTGAGGTCTCTGGCATCCAGTATTCAGATCATTTGGGAAAGGTTAAGAAACTTATTTGGTATGGATAATGAATCATTGCAGCAGGTGGCACAGAGGATGGGAAACCGAGTTGGAGTACATGGGTCCCATCAAGTCCCAAGATGTGCAGATCTACCATCAAGAGAGCTGGACATTGTGTTGGATATGTTACATGACAGCCTTTGCTAATGCCAGGTCTTAGACACGTGTTATACTACAGCGACTCTGCTGTCTACTACCACAAATGCATGGAAGAGAGATAGAAACTTGATACAGTTGCTGACATCACCAAGATCATCCTAAGGAAGAACTTGATAGACATTATCATCTGATTGTGTGTGGGATCTGGGGTGGGGGTTTGTGTATGTGTGGACACTAGGAATTCGACTTTGGGCCTGTACAGTGCCCCTGAGCCTCTTTTGCTCAAGGCTTGTACTATAGCTCTTAAGCCACAGCTCCACTTTCAGCTTTTTTGATATTTTATTGGAGTCTCACAAGTATTTACTTACAAGATAAACTTTAATTATGAGATGAAATGATTTTAAGGATGATATACTACTATGCAAATGCAATAAATAAAAATGGGAGGCAAAAAGACACTCTAAGGACTATGTAGGAGGTTTTATGAAAGCGATGAAATTATATCTAAAAAAAGTGTTATTAGTGACTAAAAGCAGCAGTGCTAAATTTTTTTGTCCTGGATAAAAGAATGCAGTCAGTTATTTCTGTTTAAATGTCTAATATTATTTTTCTTTTTTTACTGTTTGTAAACCATACTATTAATGTATATAGATGTAGGAGACTCAAGCTGAGCTGTTGAACCTGGAAAAGGTTTGAGAGGTTGGAACACCACCTCAATAGTACTCAGAAAGCTGAGAGCTGACCATGGAAAGGTTAAAAAACAGCTCTGTGAAGTAAGCCAGGCCTAAAGAAATATAGGTCCCATGGTTTCCCTTATTTGAAATAACTAGTATATGTCTGAGACAAACAGAAACTGTCAGACAAGTTGATGTTAGGTGAAATGAACCCCAAGATAAGGATTCAAATGTTTTTTTTTTCTTTCTTGTGATTGTTTCCAACATATTTATAAAATGATGTCTTTGTTGCTTTGTATGTACCTCCCCCATGGTATTAGCCCTGTTTTCACTGTCTTTGATATTGGTATAATTTGTGGAAGGGAAGGGAAAAAACAAATTGTTTAAATAGGGATACAGGTGGACCCATTGCATCAATGAGATGTACAACATGGTATGTCGAAAAACGAACTTTACAACATTGGGGCGGGTGTAGAAGGGGCGGGGGGAGGGGTGGGAGATGGGAAGAGATGGGAAGGGAAAACAAAGGAGGAGGCAACAATGCTTGATAAGAAATGTACTCATTATCTTGCCCATGCAATTGTAACTCCTTTGTATGGTATTTTCACAATAAAAAAATCAATCAATCAATCAATATATAAATAGGGTTACAGGTGAACCCATTACAACAATGAAATGTATAAGATGTTATTTCGAAAAACGAACTTTACAACTTAGGTAGGGGGAGGGGAAAGGGGGGTTGAGAGGGGAAGGGATGGTAAGGGGAAACAAAGGAGGAGGCAACAATGCTTGATAGGAAATGTACTCACTATCTTGCCAATGTAATTGTAACTCCTCTGTATGGTATTTTCACAATTTAAAAAAAAAAAAACAGCTCTGGAGAGGGTTAAGCTATTGGCTCCTTCCATAGTGCTTCAAAGGCCTTGAACCCTGGGAGGTAAAAGAATTGACAACTTAACCTAGGAAGCTAGATAGAATAGACCAAATATCTGGATGTTCTCTGGATTGCATTCTCCTTTCTCAAAACAAAAAGGGAACCAGTGTTTCTCACTCATTGTGGTGGCTCTTATTGCAATATAGAAGCTTCATTTTTGCTTATATCCATGGTAACCTTCCCAGTGTGAATTCAAACAAATATGATTGCTTGTGTGACCTGGGGCCCAGGTGCCAGTGAGCCTTGGGACTCCGGGTCCTGATTGATTTTTTTTCTTTTTCTCTATACCTGTTTGTGTATTTTCTAATTTTCTTCAGCTTGGTATCCCATTGCACTGCCTTGGGTTGCAATTAGCAACAAATACGAATATTCTTGAGTTGTAAAACATAAAAGACTTACAAACTTTCTTATCCCAGATGGCTTCAAACCACAATCCTCAGATCTAAGCCTTCTGAGTAGGATTACAAGCATGAGCCACTGACAACCAGCATGCATCTGAAGACTTGATGTCAGTGAGATCTTTCTTGGGGAACGTCTGCACATCTCAGTCCTCCTCAGCTCTGTTCCTTCCTGTTGCCCAAACAGAGTCAAACACTTTCTTTTTTTTTTTTTTGTCGGTCGTGGGGCTTGAACTCTGGGCAAGGGCGCTGTCCCTCAGCTCTTCAGCTCAAGGCGAGCGCTCTACCACTTGAGCTACAGCGCCACTTCCGGTTTTCTGGTGGTTTATTGGAGATTGGAGTCTCACGGTTTCTCCTGCCCGGGCTGGCTTTGAACCGCAATTCTCAGATCTCAGCCTCCTGAGTAGCTAGGATTACAGGCGTGAGCCACCAGCGCCCGGCTAGAGTCAAACACTTTCACTCCTTTGTGTTCAAAATCCTTGAGGTTAGTGAACTGACTTGCCTGCCATGTACCTCCTTTCTGTAAATACAATAGTGGGTTTTACTCCTTACCATCGATTAATTAACTAAATTCACTTGGATCCACACAGAAGTGACATGTCCTTTTCTGGATTGCACACTGTACAACTATGTTTTACTTTATCTAATAAAGTTAACATAACTTACCTTGTTTGAGGGTTCTTAGTTTCCCATATTTCTTCCTTCTCATCTCTCTTTCCTTTGCACAGAGGAAAAAACCATTTGGAATTGTGAAGAGTGAGTTTTTAGTCATTCTCTGAAAAGCTTTGCCAATGGATCCTGATTTCCAAGTCATGAGCAACTGGCCTGTAAAGCCTTGTTCTTTAATCTCTCCTCAGCTGACACAAATGACCATATATATCTAAAAAAGGCTTTGGGAAATGAGTTCAGGTTATCAGTCAGGAATCCTTATTACCTGGTCACTGCGCATAAGTTGTTTTTGGTTTTTTGTTTTGTTTTTTTTTAATAGATCAAGCAGTGTGTACAATTTATTAGTACCAGAATTAGACGTCCAAGTATTTTTTTAATTCAAGGCTAGCAGGTTCTCTTTATTTTTTTGGTGGTAAATAGGACAGAAGTGTCCCACAGCAAGCCAAGGGCACTACACAGTATCCTCAAATCTGAGGACTGTGGTTCACAGCCAGCTTGGGCAGGAAGTCAATGAGCCTCTAATCTCCAACTAATCAGCAAAAAGAATTGGAACTGTTTTTGAAGTGGTAGAGTAGCAAAATTGAACATAAAAAAGCTAAGAAAAAGCTAAGAAAAAAAGTAAAAAATAAAGCTAAGTGAAAAACAGATCTAGCACTAAGACAACCACAATAATTTTTTTAAAAAGTGGAAGAGAGCACAAAGAGTCTTAAAAATGATAAAATTAACAAGAAACTGGTGGCTCACACTTGTAATTCTAGCTACTCAAAACACTGAAATTGAGCATTCCTATTCCAACCCAGCCAGGAGAGGAAATCCCATTGCGTCTGTGTGCGTGTGTGTGTGTGTGTGTGTGTGTGTGTGAATGTGCGTGCGCGCGTATGAGTGTGTGTGTGTTCCTTTCTGTGATATGAAGTACAAGTTTTTGTTTGACCATTTCCAATCTTTTGGAGGTTAATTTGAGATAAGAGTCTCATGAATGTTCCTTGTCCCCTGACATTGAATCATAATCAGTATAATTCAGGACCCTGTGGGAGTGTCTATACTTACCTCCTACAAACCACCAAAGCCAAAAAATGAACCAAATTGCAACTGTTACTAAAGTTTTAGAGCATGCTATCCTTCAGCAAGATTGGTGAGGCCCTAAAAACAAGACAGGGAACAAACAAATGAATAAATGTATGTGAAGAAAAAAGGGCCAATTAGTTTTTTTTAAATATAGACTCATACCTTTAATACAAGCTGAAATGTAAAGATCAGAGTTCAAATCCAGCCTGGGCAGGAAAGTCCAACTAACTTCTTTTTGAGTGTGCTAGACATGGGCTTGAAGTTAAGGGTTTTTACTCAAGTTTAAAAATACTACTTCCTGTCTCATGTGGTTCATTGGAGATGAGACTGATGGACTTTCCAGCTCAGGCTGGCTTCAAACTGTAATCCTTAGATTTTAGGATACTGTGTAGTGCTTTGGTTCCCATGGGACTCTTATCTGCTATTAACCACTAAAAGAAAAATAGAGGCTGAAGTTGAGCTGAGGCTCAACCAGTAGAGCCTGCTAGCTTTGAAATGAAAAACAAAATACCCAAAACAAAACAACCCTCAGCGAGAGTCACTAGGCCTTGAATCCAAGCCTCCCCACTGCCAAAAAAAAAACCCTTCAGGAGTTGAGTTTTTGTTCCTGCTAGCTTTGAGCAAAAAACAAAAGGCCAAAAATCTCATCGACAGTGAAGTAGTGTGGCCTAAATGTAGAGCCTGGTAGTATTGATGTAAAAAAAAAAAAAAAAAAAAAAAAACAAGCCAGGTGCCTCTGGCTCATGTCTATAATACTTGCTACTCAGGAAGCTTAGATCTGTGAGTCACATTTGGAAGCCAGCCTAGTCTAAAAAGTCCCCTGGTGACTGTTTTTTCCAAGTAAGTAGAAGTGGCACTGTGTCTGAAAGTAGCAGTATGCCTGCTGTGTCCCTGACGGACAGTGCCTAGGCACTGAGTTCAAGCCCCACAACTGACAAAATCAGTAAAATGATTAATTTAATAAATGCTAAGCATAAATGGGTAGGACCTAATAATAAAGGACATGAACTTTGAAAAAGTGGGAAGGGACAACCAAATAAATGAAAAGGTGCAAAAAGGAACATATTAAGGCTTTCTAAATCAAAACTGTAATTCTACCTGCTCAGATTACTGAAATCTGAGGATTGTGGTTCAAAGCCAGCGCAGGTAGGAAAGTACAGGAGACATATTTTACTGTGTTCAGTATGGGGTCTTGAACTTGCTATGTTTTGCTAATGGCTAGAGGTCTACTTCTTCCTACCTCTTGATGGTTATTAGAGATAATTGTCTCATTGACTTTCTTGTCCAAGACTGGCATTGAGCCATGATTCTCAGATTTCAGTCCTCTCTGTAATGCTCTTGACTTGCTCTTGATATTCTAATCTCCTATTAACCACAAAAAAATGCAAAAGTTGAGCTGTGGCTCAAGTAGTGAAACCAGCTTCTATTAATGTAAAAATAAATAAACCTCAAGGAAAGTCATCGTGACTTAATTTCAAGACATAACAACCACCACTCAATTTAAAAAAAATAAAACTCAGTCACTGTGACCTGAGTTTAAGCCCTAGAAAGAGAGCTACAAAAAAGAAAAACAGCCTGTAGTTCACCTGTGGTCAAAGTTGTAGAGCATGGTAGTTTCAAGAGAAAGAAAAAAAAAAAACAGCATAAGAACTAGCACCTAAGAACAAATACCAAAAAGAAAGAGAGAAATAATAAGTAACTGAAAAGGTGAAAGAAGAGGTAATTACAGATTTGTAAATGTTGACTCACACTTATTATTATGAATTCTAAGGACACTGAAATCTGTAGATCATGGTTCAAAGCCATCCTGGTCAGAAAAGTCCATGAAACTTTCTTCAGTGTGCTCAATAGAGGGACTTAAACTTGAAGCGTTTTGCTCATGGCTACAGCTCTACTATCTTCCACCTATTAGGTTGACTGGAGATAAAAGTCTCATTGACTTTCCTTCCCAGGCTGACTTTGAACTCTGTTCCTCAGATTTCAAGCCTCTCTGTACTGCCCTGGACTACCCATGGGATTCTTGCCTCATATTAACCACTTAAAAAAAGGCAGAAGTTTAGCTGTGGCTCAAGTAGTAGAGCCATCTACCCTTCAGTTAAATAAGTAAATCAATAAAACCTCAGAAAGAGAGGAGAAGAATGAGTGTGAAAGACAGAACATCTTACAGTAAGCAAAAGGAAAGAAATGTAAATATCACCTGGAAGAAATTATTGTATTATCAAAGCTTATAGAATTAAATTGTCAAAGCTTATAGAATTCACAAACTTTATCGACCATGATAATGACAATTTGCATTGTGAAGGTTAAAATATGTTTGTGACTTCAACTAAATATCACTATTCTACAATATTCTGAAATAAGAGAAATTTAGGTAATCACCTAATCTCAATAATAGTAAACATCTCAGAAAGAGTCACCAGGCCTTAATTTCAAGCCCTAACACCAACCTGCCTAACTCTGGCCAAACACACACACACACACACACACACACACACACACACACACACACACACACACACACACAGAACAGGAGCTGAGTTCTCACGCTCGGAGCAGAAGTCAAATGAAACAAAAAGTAGACTGTAGTAGACCTATGGCTTAAGTAATAAAGCAAGCTACTTTTAAGAGAAAAGAAAAGAAAACCTGAGTATGAAGGCAAGGCCCTAAACCCCTGACTCTTCCCAGAATGGAAAGTGGATCAGTCACGGAATCCAACAGTTTGTCCTTGCTCTTGGGATCACAGCTGAAAGTGCCCCTTCAGTTCTAGGGCCTCCAATCAAAAATTGAATGTAGGCTTCTGGAAAAAGTACCTTGTGTAGAGGAAGCCCCTTCTCTTGCTTCCTGGATCCCAGGGTTCAGCTTCTTTTGTGAGTCAGGGTGGGGAGGTGGGTGGCAGTGTGACAAGAGGTTCCAAATAGAGTGGCAACTGTGCTAATTGATTTGAGGCTGACAGCTGGATGCCAAAGCTAAGTGGTAACTGGTAGCTTTCTCTGATTACTCAGCAGTAGTGAGACTGAGTTGGAGCACCTGCTGGCTCTGCCTACCAAGTCCACCCCACCGCCTCTGCCCCTGTAACAACCAGAGTTTTAAATGGGGATCTGAGTTGGCTGTGTTAGATTCCTGCTCCCCAGCCCTACCTGTTTGCCTCTGTGTGCACCAATGCTGAAGACATACATCCAACTGCTCTGCAGCCCTACACCATGAGGGAGATCGTGTACATACAGGCAGGCCACTGTGGCAGCCAGATTGGCGCAAAGGGGAGCATGGCACTGGCCTAGGATCCTAGTCTCAAATTTAGGGGGATGAGGAGGAAGAGGATGGTGTTGTAGGGTGGAGGTGGTGGTGGTCATGTCTAGGCTGAGGTAGGTGGGGCTTCATAGTAGTCCCTAACTTCCTGGAAATCAAGTCCACCAGATAGCTTCCCCAATTTCCCTAATTTGTGTGGCCCAGATGGGTGTGTTTTTTTAAGCAAGGCTGGGGTGGTTTCAAATCCCTTGCATGTCTTAGTCTTACCTTAGACTCAAGTCATTGTACTTACTTTCCTGGGAATAGACTAATGCATTTTTGGTCAGGTTTGAATGAAAGGAGTGCAGTGTCTTTGAGCTGACAGATACAGAGGATTCCCTTTTTGTCAACTGATGAGTAACTGATAATTGAGAACAGTTCTTCCACCTTAATGCAAATTTCTCTGAGTTTTCATGCTCCCTTAAGTTGGGTGTTTTCTAAATCAGTGGTTGTCGGTGTATGCTCTGAGGACCCTTGTGGTTCTGGAGACCCTTCTAGCTGAGTCTTCAAGTTACTGCCTTGGCAATTTCATGTCCATGTAAGGCCAGGTTCTCATCATAGAATCCAAACAGAATATGGTATCCCATAAGATGGAATACTCATAGGAGAACCTAGATGGTGTCTATTCAGCCAGATAGCAAAGAGATTAACAAAACTAAAATACCATCAATTTTTGTGCTTTTTTAAATTTAGAAAATCTAATTTTTTTTACAAAAATATTTGTGTCAACAGGACTTGGGTTTCTTATAGTTATTTTAAAATCCATTGTTTGGACAGCTAACATTCTATGCCATAATACACTTCTATTTCCATCTCAGTTTTGGGAAATCTAAGCGATGAGCACAACATTGATGGCCCTGGCAACTACTATGGAGAAAGTAGCGTACAGCTGCAGAGAGTCGAGGTGTATTACAATGAGGCAGCTGGTGAGTGTCTCCCTCTGGCTTCCAATACCGTGGCAGAATAGGTCCCCGGGGAATACTAATGACAAGGTAGGAGTTCCTGCCTTTCTTAGGGTGGTATTGTAGTTCGAATTTGGGGCCTCGATCTTGTAAGCCAAGTGCTGGATCCACCTGAGCCACTCCACCATATATCTTGTTTTAATTTTTGAGTATACTCTTGTGAATTTCCTCAGGAAAGCCTTTTACTGAATTCCCCCTACCTATACTTGCTGACTAGCCACACCTGGATTTTTTTTTTTTTTTTTTTTGGTCATGGGGCTTCAACTTTGGGCATAGGCATTTTCCCTCATCTTTTCAACTCAAGACAAGCAGCTCTACCACTTAAGCCACAGCGCCACTTCTGGTTTTCTGGTGGTTTATTGGAGATAGTGTCTCACCGTCTTTTCCTGCCCTGGCTGGCTTTGAACTGTGATCCTCCGACCTCAGCCTCCTGAGTAGTGAGAATTACAGGCATGAGCCTGTTTTACATCATTAAAAATGAGACTGCCTAAATATGTATTCTAAAACAATTGATAAAATATAATTTAAATACCATTCAATTCCATTTTGTTGTGTGCTAGTCGTCCTTCTAAGCTCAAGGCCTGGGCAGTGACCATGAGCTTCTTTTGCTAAAGGCTAATGTTCTACCACTTAAGCCACATCTCCAGTACCAACTTGCGAAAGACCAGCTCGGCCGGAGCACTGGGACCGGTGGGACAAAGATCTCGGTATAGGTGGGCAAGGAGTCTACGAAGTGACAAACAGACACAGACTCAAAAGAGTTGAATCTGAGTGTATCTTTATTGAGGAGAATTAACATTTTTATATAGTGTGAGATTGTGACATAGATTTTTTTGTTTATTTAAGCACGTAATCAATTTTTAAGAAAAGCAAAGCATTGATGGATTACATGAAAATTGATGACTATCCCACCAACTGTTTAAGCTAAGTGATGTGAAACAAGTCAAGCATATAGGTAAATAGAATGCGTCATCTATTCAGCCTTTTTATGTTTACTAATTAACAAACCTAAGACAGGGTTGTACTTATATTGTACTCTTTTTATTTTTTTCATATATTTTTAAGTCCCTTTGAAACTATCCTAAAAACCACTTCCAGGTTGAGTCAAACATTCTCCGTTTTCTATAATTTTAATCCCAATATTTGTTCACATAAATTTCTAATTATTAATTTAAACTATCTTATTGTCGTTTTAATAATAAACACAATAATGGTCTAGATCTACCTAATCTTTGCACAAAATCTAATGAGTTCCAAAATACCTTTTTGTCTTTTACATTAATCTATCTACTTACATCTTTATCAGCTCCTGTATAAGGCAATGGTTCATCAGTCGGTTCAGGAAATGTGATGTCACTAACTTTATATTTTGTGAGAAACCACCATCTATCCCCTATAATGTAAGCTGGACTAAACTTAATCATAACTGTTGGGGGAATCTTTCTTTTCCTTTTATTATCAGGGGTTCCTATTTTTAGAACTCTCTGAGCTTCTGGGATAACTCATTCTAGCTTAGTTTAATTCATTAATTCTGCTTGTTTTAACATATCTGGAAATTTTGTTTTTATAGTTACTATGCGTGAGCCCCAAAACCACTTGTGAAGTTGTAGGAGTTTTGGAGGTAGCATCACACCAGACGATAGATTGATTGGGGCATCGCCCACATTTAATCTTTGGTCCTAGTCTTTACTATTTAGAGAAGCTATCTCTATTGGACTGGAAAGAAACAACATGCTTTGTTCGTGGATCAATAGAAAAATAGCCAAAACGAGAATAAAGGCAATGAATGTACAGCCAAGAAGAATATAGGTAAGAATAAAGTAAGAATAAAGGTAGAGGATATAAAGGTGCAGCCGAGTGTATGGGAAGCCTTGAACCAACACACTCTTCCTGCAGGCATGCTTCCTTGAAGGTCTTTGTCTAAGGTGATATCTCATGCAGATTCCGCAGGAGGTGGCATGGCACCAAATATTTCAGGTAGTTTCTTGGAGAGGAGAGTCTCCCAGAATTTCCTGCCCCAGCTGGCTTCAATCTGCGATCCTTAGATCTCAGACTTTTGAGTAGCTAGAATTACACCCTTCAGGAACCAGAGCCCAGTTGCATTGCCCTCTTTAAAATACAGATTAAATTTCTAAAAATCATTTTGAAATTGAAAATTTTAAAATTTTAAAGAGGGATGTTCAGTCACTAATATATATGTGAATAGTCCAAATCACAAAGCATAAAGTGTCTCACCCTGAAATCTATAACAGTTCTGGTCTTGAGTATTTTGAATATGAATACTTAGCCAACAACCAATTCTTTTTAAAGTTTTTAAAGTAAAAAACATTGCTGTGATGTAGAAAAACCCAATAATAATGTGTAAACATTGCTTTTAAATGATTCATATTGTCTTTCCTAATACAAACAACCTAACTGAAGTCTACAGAGTGGATTTTCAGTTTTTGTAACAGTCAATGTGAAATTCATTTAATTTTATATAAAGAGTTTCCATTCTACATTATTGTATACAAACAGAATCGTAGATAATTGGTTCTCCTGTGTAATAAACCAATGAAAAAGTGCAAACAAAAGGACAAAGCTATTTAATGTATTGGAGTTTTATGGATCTACATTTTGGGATGTCCTCACCTTGGTATTTTGTGTTAATATAGTTTAAGTAAGATATATGACTTTAATCTTGTGGTTCCTTGGTTAAGAGTCATTGTGTGGGATTGTGTCACTCGTATGAACAGTATTTTATGTTGTGTCTTTATTAGATCCTGTGTATCAGGCAGGATAGGATGGCCAGTTTTCTTCATGTGATTGTTTAGGAAAGGGGACAGTCTCAAACTGATGTTTGTATCATTTTAACTGATGTCCCTTTTGACAAATCAGGTTAAATGGCAAATTGCAAGTAATTGTCCAAGGTTGCTCTGAGTATTTGAATACAGGGAAATGTGCTATTTGATAACAATTATTGAAACATTATAACACAAGAAATATGTATTTTATGTATTTTTCCCAGGAAAGCATTATACTTGAATTCCCCCTACATCTACTTGCTGAAGAGCTACACCTGGCTCTTTTGTTTGTTTGTTTGTTTGTTTGTTTTGTTGGCAGTGGGGCTTAAACTCTGGGCCTATACACTGTGCCCCAACTCTTCAGCTCAAGGCAAGCAGCTCTACCACTTAAGCCACAGTTCCATTTCTGGTTTTCTGTTAGTTTATTGAAGATAAGAGTCTCTCAGACTTACCCTGCCCAGACTGGCTTTGAACAGCGATCCTCTGATCTCTAACTTCAGAGTAGCTAGGATTATAGGCATGAAGCACTGGTGCTCAGCACTTAGCTACTTACTTGAGAAAGGTAATTGGGGAAGGGAAGGGATAGTGGGAGAACAACAAAGGAGTGTGTAACAATGCTCGACAATAAATGTTCTCATTTCCTTACTCTGGTAACTGTAACTCCTCTATACAGCACCTTTCCAATAAAAACAAAATTAACAAAAAAAGAGAAAGGTTCTTGCTGATAGGCAATGGTGACTCACACCAGCCTAGCTACTCAGGAGGCTGAGAAATGAGAATCATGGTTCAAATCCAGCCTGGGCAGGAAAGTCCCTGAGACCTTTATCTCTAATAAACAACTCAGAAAACTGAAAGTGGGACTGTGCCTCAAGTGATAGAGTGCTAGCCTTGAGCTGAAGAGCTGAGGGACAGTGCCCAGGCCCAGAGTTCAAGCCCCATGATGAACCAAAAAAAATATTGTCATCTTTCTTTTGCCCCTTTAGACTCAAAGCCTGATGCTCATCTTTGCCTCCTGAGTAGCTGAGATTTCAGCCACCATGCCCAAAGCAAAGGAATGAATATTCATGAAAATAGACAACTGCCAATGTCCTTAAAGTTGCTGAAGCCTCTTGCATGGGGGTTCATGCTCAAGATATCTTTTCTGTTTCCATGTCTGAAATGCTGTAATTTCTGTAATGAATGCTGAGAGCCACTTAGAATCATAAGCTCTGCCCCTAAGTTCCTTGTCAAGTATAGGCCTAAGTCAACTCTTGTTCCCACAGCCAACAAATATGTTCCTCGGGTCATCATGGGGAACCTAGAGCCTGGCACCTTAGACTCAGTAAGATCGGAACCATAGAGTTTCAGACCAGAAACTTCATATTTAGTATGTCATCATGGTCCATGGAAGATGGCTAACAGGCACCCCTCTTCCCTAACATCCAGGCACTCCAGTTCCCAGTGGTGAGCTGAGCCTTTATCCATCTAGATATCATCCTCACCTAAACCACTTATTTCAGTCATATCATGTCCCTGGCCACTCAATCAGCACAGATAAATGCCAGTCTGCAAGCAGCCTCTGAAGGGAATGAACAGCGAGCGAGCAAGGAAAGCTTCCAACAAGGTTTCAGCGCTGATGGCGATTTCAAATGCCTGGCAATAATAGGGAACGACTTCAGGACTTAAATGGTAGAGCGCTAGCCTTGAGCTGAAGAACTGAGGGTCAGCGCCCAGGTCGAGAGTTCAGGCCCACGACTGGACCCCAAAAAAGAAAACATTTCCTTTATTCCACCAAAGTGTATCTAAAATAATAGCAAAAGTTGCTCAGAAGAGCCTATAGCCTTCACAATGCAAATAGCACAGTCATCATTCCTGGAGTATGTGTCTCATCATGTCTTTGTGTCTGATAGGCCAGAACAGGGCCAACAGCCACTACACAGAGGGAGCCGAGCTGCTGGAATCAGTGCTGGAAATTTTGAGGTGGAATAGTGTGGCTGTCTCCAGGGTTTGTAGCTGGCCAACTCCCTGGGAGGTGGCACCAGGTCAGGCATGCGCACCCTGATTCTCAACAAGATCTGAGAGGAGTTCCCAGATAGAATCATGAACACCTTCAGTGTCATCCCTTGCCCACGATGTTGGACACTGGCACCTTAGACTCAGTGAGATCGGAACCATTTGGCCAGAGTTTCAGACCAGACAACTTCATATTTGGTATGTCATCATAGTCCATAGGAGAGGGCTAACAGGCACCCCTCCTCCCTAACATCCAAACACTCTAGTTCCCAGTGCTGGCCTGAGCCTTTATCCACCTAACCCTATCATCCTCACCTAACCCTACAATATCATCTTGTCTGTCCACCAGTTGGTGGAAAATGCAGATGAAACTTTCTGCATCGACAACTAGACCCTGTATGACATCTGCTTTCACACCTGTGTGTGACATCCCCCTGCATGGCCTCACGATGTTGGCCACATTCATTGGCAACAACACGGTCATCCAGGAACCCTTTAAGCACACCCCAGAGCAGTTCAGTGCGACGTTGCGGCACAAGGCATTCTTGCACTGGTACACGGGCGAGGGCATGGACGAGACGGAGTTCACTGAGGCTAAGAGCAACATCAACGACCTGGTGTCCAAGTATCAGCAGTGCCAAGATGCCACTGCTGATGAACAGGGGGAATTTGAAGAAGTCTTGTGGAGGAAAAGGTCTAAGACTTCCCATTGCCAGCAGTGCAACAGGAATGCCAGAGCCTGACTACTGCTTCTCAAATGAATGGTGCTTTCCTGAGCTACTGTTGTCCTGCAGTGGGACCTTGCTATGTATCATCATCCTCAGCCTTCCCTGTCAGGAATTCACTGACGGTGAATTTAAAAATGCAGATTTCTTTTAAATACTATTGTTTAAAAACCCTATTTATATAAATAAAGAAGTATACATTTTCTTTTAATTTAATTTAATTTTATTTGTGAACGAACTGTACAGAGGGGTTACAATTACATGGGCAGGATAATGCGTACATTTCTTACCAAGCATTGCAGCCTCCTCCTTTGGTATACCCTTCATATCCATTCCCAGCCTCCCCCCTCCCCCCCAATCCCAATCCTTCTCCTTCCCCTCTTTCTCCCTCCCCCCCCCACACCAACGTTGTAAAGCTCGTTTTGGACATGACAACTTGTACTTCTCATTGTTGCAACTGGTCCACCTGTATCCTTAAACAACTGGTTTTTCCCCATCTCCACAAGTTATACTGACATCAAATATAGTGAAAGCAGGGGTTATACTGTGGGGAAGGGACATACAAAGCAACAAAGAGATAATCTTGTAAGTGCGTCAGAAACACATGCATGAAAGAAAAAAAACATTAAAATACATATCTAAGGGTTCATTTTCCTGACATCACATTATCTGACCTTTTCCGCTTGACTCATACATATACTAGATATTGCAAATAAGGGAAACCATGGGACCTATGTTTCTTTGGGCCTGGCTTACTTCACTTAATATAATTTTTTCCAAGTTTTTCCATTTCCTAACAAATGGGGCAATGTCATTCTTTCTGATGGAGGCATAGAATTCCATTGTGTATATATACCACATTTTCTTGATCCATTCATCTACTGAGGGGCATCTGGGTTGGTTCCATATCTTAGCTATGGTAAATAATGCTGCAATAAACATTGTTGTGCTGGTAGCTTTAGTGTGGTCTTGATTGTAAACATTTGGATAAATGCCCAAAAGTGGGATTGCTAGGTCATAGGGGAGTTCTATGTGAAGTCTTTTGAGGAACCTCCATACTGCTTTCCAAAGTGGTTGAACAAGTTTACATTCCCACCAACAATGAAGTAAGGTTCCTTTCTGTCCACATCCCCTCCAGCATCTGTTGTTGTTAGAGTTCTTGAATTTTGCCGTTCTAACTGGGGTGAGGTGATATCTCAATGTTATTTTGATTTGCATTTCTTTTATGGCTAAGGATGTTGAACATTTCTTCATGTGTCTATTGGCCATCCTTCTTTCTTATTCAGAGAAGTCTCTCTTTAAGTCTTTCGCCCACTTATTTATTGGGCAGTTGTTTCTTTGAGGATTTGTTGTTGGGGGGTTTAATTTTTTGAGTTCCAAGTATATTTTAGATATGAGACCCTTGTCCGTTGTATGGCTTGTAAAGATCTTCTCCCAATCCGTGGGCTTTCTATTGATCTTGCTAGCTATGTCATTTGCCCTGCAGAAGCTCTGCAACTTTATGCAATCCCATTTCTTTGATTTGTTGTGTTTCCGGGTCTCTATTCAAAAAATTTCGGCCTGAGCCAAGGAGACCTACGGTTTCTCCTATTCCATCTTGTAATGTTTTCAGAGTGTCTGCTTTGACTTCAAGGTCTTTGATCCATTTGGAGTTGATTCTGGTGCAGGGTGATATATAAGGATCTAGCTTTAGTTTTCTACATGTAGTTAACCAATTTTGCCAGCACCATTTACTGAAGAGGCTGTCTTTCTTCCATTATATTGTTTTAGCTCCCTTATCGAAGATTAGATGGCTATAGGTCTGTAGGTTCATTTCTGGGTTTTCAATTCTATTCCATTGGTCCTGAGGTCTGTTCTTATGCCAATACCAAGCTGTTTTGATTACTATGGCTTTATAGTAGAGATTGAAATTTGGTATTGATATTCCTCCAGCAGTGTTCTTTCCGATGAGGAGCGTTTTTGCTATTCGGGGTCTTTTATTGTTCCATATGAATTTTTGGATGGCCTCTTCTATTTCTTTGAAGAATGAGGTTGGAATTTTGATAGGTATTGTGTTGAATTTGTAGATTGCTTTGGGAAGTATTGCCATTTTCACGATGTTAATCTTTCCAATCCAGGAGCATGGGAGGCTTTGCCATTTTTTTAGTTCTGTGATGATTTCCTTTTTCAAGATTTTAAAGTTTTCATCATAGAGGTCCTTCACTTCATTGGTTAATTCCAAGTATTTTATTTTTTGTGGGGCTATTACAAATGGAGTTGCTTTCCTAATTTCAGCCACACTTTTCTCATTGTTGGCACACAGAAAAGCCATTGATTTGGGGGGGTTAATTTTATAACCTGCTACTTTGCCAAAGTTTTGAATCAGCTTGAGTAATTTGGGAGTGGAGTCTATGGGGTTCTTTAAATACAAGATCATGTCATCTGCAAAGAGGGAGAGTTTTATTTCTTCTTTCCCTATTTGGAACCCCTTTATGTCTGCATCTTGTCTTATTGCTGTAGCTAGGCATTCTAATACTAGATTGAAGAGAAGTGGAGAGAGTGGGCATCCTTGTCTTGTTCCTGAGTTAAGAGGAAATGGCTTTAGTTTTTCAACATTGAGTATAATGCTGGCTGTAGGTTTGTCATATACAGACTTTATTGTATTGAGGAATGTTCCATGGATTCCTAATTTTTCCAAAACCTTCATCAGAAAGGGGTGTTGGATCCTGTCGAATCCTTTTTCTGCATCTATTGAGATAACCATGTGGTTCTTATTCTTGCTCCTGTTGATGTGATGAATAATATTAATTGATTTGCGTATATTGAGCCAGCTTTGCGTCCCTGAAATGAATCCTGTTTGATCGTGGTGTATGATTTTTTGGATGAATTGTTGAAGTTGATTGGCCAAGATTTGGTTGAGAAGTTTTGCATCAATATTCATCAAAGAAATGGGTCTATAGTTCTCTTTCTTTGATGAGTCTCTGCCTGGTTTTGGGATGAGGGTTATGATGGCGTCATAGAATGTGTTCGGTAGTGAGCTTTCTCTTTCAATTTCATTGAAGAGTTGGAGGAGAATTGGTGTGAGCTCTGCTTTGAAGGCCTTGTAAAATTCCGCTGTAAAACCATCTGGTCCTTGACTTTTCTTAGCTGGGAGGTCTCTTTTTGCTGTTTCTATTTCAGCGCTTGATATGGGCCTGTTAAGATCGTTTAACTCATCTTGGTTTAGTTTTGGCATGTCAATATTTGCTAGTAAAAGGTCCATTTCTGTCAAGTTCTCAAACTTATTAGCATAAAGTTTTGAGAAGTATTCCCTTATAATGTTCTGAATCTTGGTTGTTTCCGTGGTGATGTTTCCATTCTCATCTCTGAGTTTATTAATTTGGGTGTGTTCTCTTCTTTTTCTGATAAGATTTGCTAAGGGTCTGTCAATTTTGTTAAGTTTTTCGAAGAACCAACTCTTTGTTTTGTTGATTCTTTCTGTAGTTTATTTGGATTCAAATTCATTTAATTCTGATTTAATTTTGATTATTTCTTTCCGTCTACTGGATTGGGGTTTATCTTGCTGCTCTTTTTCTTTCTTTCTTTTTTTTCTTTTTTTTTTTTTAAATTTAATTTAATTTTATTTGTGAACATACTGTACAGAGGAGTTACAGTTACATGGGCAGGATAATGCGTATATTTCTTACCAAGCATTGCAGCCTCCTTCTTTGTTTACCCTTCACATCCCTTCCCAGCCTCCCCCCTCCCCCCCTAATCCCAATCCTTCTCCTTCCCCCCCTTCCCCCCCCTTACCCCCCCGCACCAACATTGTAAAGCTCGTTTTGGACATGACAACTTGTACTTCTTATTGTTGCAACAGGACCACCTGTATCCTTAAACAACTGGTTATTCCCCATCTCCTCCACAAGTTATACTGACATCAAATATAGTGAAAGCAGGGGATATACTGTGGGGGAGGGACATACAAAGCAACAAAGAGATAATCTTATAAATGTGTTAGAAACACATGCATGAAAGAAAAAAAACTAAAATACACATCTAAGGGTTCATTTTCCTGACATCACATTATCTGACCTTTTCCGCTTGACTCATACATATACTAGATATTACAAATAAGGGAAACCATGGGACCTACGTTTCTTTGGGCCTGGCTTACTTCACTTAATATAATTTATTCCAAGTTTTTCCATTTCCTAACAAATGGGGCAATGTCATTCTTTCTGATGGAGGCATAGAATTCCATTGTGTATATATACCACATTTTCTTGATCCATTCATCTACTGAGGGGCATCTGGGTTGGTTTCATATCTTAGCTATGGTAAATAATGCTGCAATAAACATAGTTGTGCTGGTAGCTTTAGTGTGGTCTTGTTTGTAAACATTAGGGTAAATGCCCAAAAGTGGGATTGCTGGGTCATAGGGGAGCTCTATGTGAAGTCTTTTGAGGAACCTCCATACTGCTTTCCAAAGTGGTTGAACAAGTTTACATTCCCACCAACAATGAAGTAAGGTTCCTTTCTGTCCACATCCCCTCCAGCATCTGTTGTTGTTAGAGTTCTTGATTTTTGCCGTTCTAACTGGAGTGAAGTGATATCTCAATGTTGTTTTGATTTGCATTTCTTTTATGGCTAGGGATGTTGAACATTTCTTCATGTGTCTATTGGCCATCCTTCTTTCTTCTTCAGAGAAGTTTCTCTTTAAGTCTTTCGCCCACTTATTTAATGGGCAGTTGTTTCTTTGAGGATTTGTTGTTGGGGGGTTTAATTTTTTGAGTTCCAAGTATATTTTAGATATGAGACCCTTGTCCGTTGTACGGCTAGTAAAGATCTTCTCCCACTCCGTGGGCTTTCTATTGATCTTGCTAGCTATGTCATTTGCCCTGCAGAAGCTCTGCAACTTTATGCAATCCCATTTGTCCAACCTTTCTTTGATTTGTTGTGTTTCCGGGTCTCTATTCAGAAAATTTCGGCCTGAGCCAAGGAGACCTAGGGTTTCTCCTATTCCATCCTGTAATGTTTTCAGAGTGTCTGCTTTGACTTCAAGGTCTTTGATCCATTTGGAGTTGATTCTGGTGCAGGGTGATATATAAGGATCTACCTTAAGTTTTCTACATGTGGTTAACCAATTTTGCCAGCACCATTTACTGAAGAGCTTGCTGCTCTTTTTCAAGGAGGTTTAGATGTGTCATTAAATTGTTAGTTTCAGATCTCTCCAATTTGTTAATGTAGGATCTCAGAGCTATAAACTTGCCTCTGAGTACTGCCTTTGCTGTGTCCCAGAGGAGCTGGTAATTTGTGTGTTCATTTTTGTTGAATAGCATGAACATTTTAATTTCCTTTCTAATGGAATCTTCAATGACCCACTCATCATTCACCAGTGTGTTGGTCAGCCTCCATGTGATGCCGGACTTTCTTTGGTGGCTTTTGTTGTTGAGTTCTAATTTTATTCCCTTGTGGTCAGAGAGAATGCAAGGTATAACTTCAATGTTTCTGAATTTAGACAAGTTTGCTTTGTGGTCTAAAATGTGGTCTATTTTTGAAAACGTTCCATGTGCTGCTGAGAAAAATGTGTATTCTGATGCTGCTGGGTGAAATGTTCGGTAGATGTCTGTTAAGTCTAGTTGATCTATGCAGCTGTTTAGATCTGCGGTTTCTCTTTTGAGTTTTTGCCGAGTTGATCTATTGAGTGGGGAGAGTGGTGTGTTAAAATCAGCAACAATTAATGTCTTTGGATCTATATGGGATTTGAGGGAAAGTAGTGTTTCTTTGATAAATTTGGGTGCTCCATTGTTTGGCGAATAGATATTTAGAATTGTAATATCCTCCTGAAGTAGAGATCCTTTAATTAGTATGTAGCGACCTTCTTTATCTCTTCTCACGAATTTTAATTTGAAGTCTATTTTATCTGATATTAGGATTGCAACTCCTGCCTGTTTATGGTGACCGTTTGCTTGGTAGATTTTGTTCCAGCCTTTAACATTGAAAATGTGTTTGTTTTTACGGGCAAGATGTGACTCCTGCAGGCAGCAGATAGAAGGGTCTTGCTTTTTAATCCAATTAGACAGTCTATGTCGCTTAATTGGAGAGTTCAGTCCGTTAACGTTAAGAGATAGGACTGAGAGTTATTTGGGAGTTCCTGCCATGTTATCCACCTTCTTGGGGGCTGGGAAAACTGTGTTCTTCCTATGGTTCTTGGATTCTCAATTTGGGTGCAGTTTCTTGGCCTTTATTGTGGTCTTGTTGGTTTTCTATGTGTAGGACATCTTTAAGAATCTTTTGTAGGGCTGGTTTGGTGGAGATGTATTGTTTCAATTTTTCTTTGCTATGGAAGTTTTTTATTTGGCCTTCAGTTATGAAGGAGAGTTTAGCTGGGTACAGTATTCTTGGTTGATACTTGTTTGTTTTTAGGGCATAGCATACATCATTCCAGGCTCTTCTTGCTTTGATTGTCTCTGCTGAGAAATCTGAGGTGATTCTAATTGGTTTCCCTTTATAGGTGATTACCCTTTTCTCCTTGACAACTTTAAGGATCTTTTCCTTGTTCTGAGTTGATCCTGTGTGGATTATAATGTGACGGTGGGATGTACTATTCTGGTCTGGTCTATTTGGGGTTCTAAAAGCTTCTTGTATCTGGATAGGCCTATCTTTTATTATGTTTGGGAAGTTCTCTGCTAGGATCCTGTTAAACAAATTTCCTAGACCATTAATTTCTGTTTCTAGGTGTTCCTCTACACCCATTATCCTTAGATAAGGCCTTCTGATGGTGTCTTCCAGGTGTTGGATAGATCTATCATATTTCTTGGACTTGTCTTGGATGGTTGTATGTTCTTTCTCTATAATATCTAGACTGAGATTCGATCTTCTGCATGGTCTAACCTGCTGTCAAGACTCTCTACTTTGTTTTTTATCTCTTTTCCTTCTAATTGGTCAGCTTTGATGGCTTCAAGTTCTTTGTTGAAGCTCTGTTTTAGGTCTTGTATGAATTTCTTTACTTGCTTAATTTGGTGTTCAGTGTTTGTTCTCAAATCACTTAGTTGATTGGTTATAGTTTCTTTGGACTCCCATTCCTTCTGTTGGGTTCCATTCAGCATTCCATTTGTGGTCTCCCTGACATCCTTCAGCTCTTTTTTAATGGATTCCATGAATGCCTTTAGTGATCTTTGTGTATTCTCTACCTGGTCTCTCAATTCCTGTATTACTCTTTGATTAGCTTCCTCCTGTTCGTGGGATTCCTGTAGTTCTCTCTCCTCCCATTCGTGGGATTCCTGCAGTTCTCTTTGAGCGTTCTCAGCCTGCTCACACCATTCCTCCCTTTCTCTTTGAGTATTCTCAAGTTGTTCACGCAAATCCTGTATCAGTTTTTGCGGAGCTTCCTCACGCTTATGATATTCCTGTATAAGCTTTTGGGATGCCTCCTCTCTCTCCCTTTCACGCTCATACAGAGTCCTTTGTAAGTTGTCAGACTTCTCATTTATCATGTTTGCCAGCAGTGTTTGTAGAGCTATTTGGGAACTCTCCTCTGGATTATTCATTATCTGTTCTGACCCCTGATTATCAAGATTGGGAATTGAGATATCCGGATTTGCCACTTTTCTTGTGTTTTCACGGCTTACTCTGCCCATTTGAGATGAAAATAGCACCAGTTTTGTGCTAGAACACTATCTTAAGGCAACCACCAATCAAAGTTTGCATTTGTACAGTCAATAGTCTACAGATACAATCTAGTTCAACAGATACATCTATTCAACATCAAACAACTATATGTTAATGGGCTTCGAACCACAGAGAAGAATTTGGAAAACCAGAAATTATAAGGGTTAGGGAGAGATGTGGGTAAAAAATAGGAATAGATTGGTGTGGGGAGGCACAGGGAGAGTTAACTATGTCCTAATCCCAATGCAGGAAATAGGTTGGGTAGGATGCAAGTAGAGAGAGAGAGAGAGAGAAAGAAGAAAGGGAAAGGGAAATGAAAAGAGACCAGAAAAAAATAGAAACGTAACAGTTAATATTATTATGGAGTATAAAAACCATCTATTTAGAGAGGAATGTGAGTATATTAAGAGATGGGAAGGGACATAGAGGAGAAGTGAAAAACTTAAAAAAATGCTTAAAATATTATATAGGTATAAAGAGGTAGTACTGCTATTAAGGAATTTAAGTCTCAGTGGTTTTGAATTGAATAATAAATTTGTGGATCCAGTGTTATCACAATGGGGGATAGGGTCTACTACTTAACTACGGGTTTATCTGAGGATGTGCAGGACAAGAGTTAAGTCACATAAAGATCAAAAGAGAGGAAAAGGTGGAAAGGATAAGAAAGGGAGAAAACAAGATTAGAAGTTCAGTAGAGCTAGACAAAAAACAAAAAGAGAGTTAAGAAAGAAAGAAAAATAGAAAGAAGACAAGAAAAGAAAGGAAAACGCACATTCACATATTCCTAAAATAAAAATTATAAGAGGAAAAATAGTAACTGGAAAACAATTATTTTTTCAAAAAAGGCAAACATTAAAGATTAATAAAATTTTTAGAAAGGGAAAAACAATTTTTTATATATATAAGGTACCAAAAAAAAAAAAAAAGAAAAGAAAAGAAGAAGAAGAAAAAAAAAAGGTCTTTGATTTTTTTTTTTTTTTTGGGAGAGGTGTGAGGAATCCTGTATCTCCCTTTTGTCTGTAACCAGCCTCTTGTTGGAGTGTCTGGTCAGCTTGAGGTCCTGTGGCTTGATTGGTTTCTTAAGTCAGTTTGTTCGAACAGGCAGAAAAATGCTCTGCTTTACCCAAGATTTTGAGATCCCGCTCGCAGATTAGTTTAATGGGAGGTTGATCTGCTTTGAGAATCACAAAAGAGGGGGATGCAATGGTGAGGCTAGGTTCTGGGTAGAGTTGAGGCCTTTCAACAATCAGTAGCTTTTTCCCTGGGGCTATTTTGTGAAAAAAACTCACAGCGCCCAGCCTGGAGCCATTCTCAGGGTTTCTGTTTTTCAATTGATTGTTGAGGCTGCTAGAGGGAGGGGCAGCCTCTGGCTCTGGTTACCCAGTGAGGAGAGCCACTCCAATGGCTGGCGTCTGAGCTGGGTGACTTTTCCCTGGATGGAGCTGAGTCTGGCAGGTCACTTCGCTGTTAAGTTCTTGTGACCTGCTAAATGACTCGTTTTATTCCAAGGCCTGAGTTGGAGCTGGCAGCTCCTCCGAGCTTTGTCAGTATCCAAGATGGAGATCACCAGTGCTGGGGGGGGAGGGGTGACCTTCCCTCCTCTGCTCCCTGAGAAGGAGTGAGGACATTGGGCTTCTACTCACGCCGAGTCTTGGATCCTGGGTCGTCTCTGGTCTGCAAACTGCAGGATGAAGATGTCCGCTCCTTGTCAGTTCTTGCTGGTGTTGGATAGAATCCGCTCGCCCGCTGCATCTGGCTCCTTCCTCCCGGACTCTCTGTGTGAGCGCTCAGGTATGGCCCCAGTTGCGGTCTCCGCCGAGACCCTGTCACCGCCGCCGCCGCGGTGGCTGCTGGCAAGCTCTCAGATGTGTCTTCTTGCCTTGGCTTTCCCTTTCTTGTCTAACTCTCTGTCCTGTGATGGCACACTTGGTGTGATTCTCTGGCTTAGGACTGTTCACTGGAACTCTAAATCTGCTTTCTATGGGAGAGCTTGTTCAGATTCCAACTTCTCCTCCGCCATCTTCCCGGAACCCCAAGAAGTATACATTTTATACCCTGAGCCCTTATTCTTCTTTAGAATCCTTTTTATTCTTTCAGTGTATTTGAAATATAAATTTGGCCAGGAGGATTTTATCTTAGCAATATAGGACTGGTGCTCAAGACGACTACTAAATTCATGGTGTTTCTGCTATTTTGAAGAGGAGGATGACAAGAGCCAATGTTGTTGTTTTTTCTCCTTGGCCCAGTTTTATAGTTTTCAATCTCCCAAAAGTATGCCAGTAGCAAAAAGCAGTTTGAAGAGAAAGAAAACTAGATCCAGATGCTACTTCTCCTTCAGACAGCCACAGGTTTTTGTCTCATTATTCATCAGAGGGTTTTCAATCACATTCTCCAGAAACAATATCAGGAACACTGATCCCTGTGTTTAGAGTTCAGTTGGCAATGAAGCAGCACTCAAAGGATGAGTGCAAGTTCTTGGTTGCCAGGATAGTTTCTCAAGGCATCTGGCAACTTTAAGTACAGAAGTGACTCTAGCTGTTTGAGGGAATGAGAGGCTGAGAAGCTGACCAGTCCCATAGTGTATCAAGAACTGCTTGACACAGTACTTCCAAGTCAAACAGAGGAGGGGAGACATGGCCTCTCCCAATGACCCATACTCATGTTCATTTTTCCAGCAGTGAAAGCTGTCTGAGGCCCACAGGGTGTTGTAAGGACATAAGGGATGGATGGATCTAGCCTGTTGGGTATGTCTACTTTACATGAGTGAGACAGAAATCTCAATTGCTTAGAACCTACAATGGCCAGGAAGAGATTGAAGACTTTTGTTTTCACTGGAAGCCAAATCAGTCACTGATTCTTTTTGCCAGAATCTTTCACTCTTCCCTCAGTGAGGCTCCCGGCAGGTTGTCTGTGCCAAGCATTCTTCCATGGCCACCAAGAACCTGTAAGAATCCCTTTTTCTTCAGAAACAGGACCTATGGGAATACTGCAACTTATAGAAAGCTCTAAGGAAAAGGTACTACTGGATGACGTGGAAGTCCCTCGCTGCTAGTAAAGTTGGGAGATGGTAAGTTCCATAAGCTTTCCTTTACCAAGCATGAGGTTGGGGTAGGGTGGGAAGGGATGGGATAGAGATCTTTAAGCCAAGCTGGCCTCACTCATTAGAAAGTAAACTGTCCCAGAGGGTGATCTGTGACTAGAAACAGGTTGTTTTCTGTCCTTGCCCCAGGGCAGATCAAAGTGCAAATAGCTTCCATTGTGGGAGTCCTAAGGAGTAAGTGTTGACACCTCAGGGTCTCTAGTCCTAGAACTGACCAGGTCGGATGACCCCAAATCTTCTAAGGCTGCTGGGTCAGAACTGAAGGCAAGCATGGCCAAGGCACTTTCATCCCTCAGTAGGTTAAGGATTGAGGGCAAGCTGTGATGGAGGCACCACCCAGCCTATCTACCAGTGTTTGACTAAGAACATTTTTGTTTTCTCTTAAGTACCCATTTATGAGTCTTTTCTGGTGGCTTTGGCTTATTTCTTTACAATTTTGAAGAAGTAGTTATGGTTCATAATTAATGACTCATGCCTCACATCTTAGAAAACTCCTGTTGATAATTTTACCAGTACATCACCATGAATTTCTCAGGAATGGCTTTTGTTTTCTCCTAGCCAGAGCTTTGCATTCATTGCCACACAAGCTAATGTTGAATTAATTCCTATAGATAGGTGATTTTTTTTGTCCAATTGCAAAGTGCAGCATCTCCCTTATTTTCACGTACCTTAGTAATTGTATCAAATACTTAATAGAGTTCTTGACAAGCATGATAAGCAAAGTTCAGAGGTGAAGATACAGCTCAGTGGTAGAGTACATGCCTGGCATGCACAAGACTTTCAGTTCAGTCCCCAGCACGAAAGAGAGGAAAGGCAAGTAATGTTAAGCTCAGGAGTGGATACATTAGGACTCATAGAAAAACAGCACCCAGATTGGCATTGAGAAGTTATGTCCTGAGGGAACACAGGTAAAATGTTTGTAGGGGGAAAGAAAAGAGCCCCTTGATGTGTGTACCCTTTTAGAAAGCAGAGGTAGAAACAGGGGATGGACCTCTGGTAGTCAGCCTAGGCCATGGGAGGAAGAAGCCATGACATGTATGTTACTCTAATGGGACCAGAGTGTAAAGTGGCACCACCATACCAGGCCATGGCCCAACAAGAACAGGTTTGTCAGAAGGACTTTCTTGCATTGGAGAGGTGTCTTTTGACCACTTTGGCCTTGTTAATGGTATTTCCTTATGCTGTTCTTTTTTCCTTCCAACTTGTCATACCTATAGAATATCCTGTCCAGGAGACCCATTCTCTCTAATCTCATTCTCTAAAAGTCTCCCAGTTTATAGCTGTACATATCCTAGACCAAAAAAGTAGGGGGTGGGCATTCTGTCAGACATAGATTGAAACTGAAAGGTATCTTTGAAGTAGACTTTGACAAGGTTCTGGTATTGACAGTCTTGTGTTGATATGTGCTGTGATGCAATCAGCTTCTGGTCTAATTCTGAAATGACAGTGGGAGAGAAATGGTGATAGGACATCATGGACCACTATGATTTCAAACCCTTCTCAGGTACATCCCCATTCATGGATGTGCTATCAGGCAACCTACAGATGTCTGTTAAAGGAGAGATGGCTGGGAAAAGGAAATTTATTGGCCACAGATGAGACCAGCCTTTGGACAAGTGGTTGCCTTTCAGTGTGAGGCAAAGAGTGCCTACCTATACAGAGATATTTTTCAGGAAGCAAGACGATTCACCCACATCTTGTTATCCACAAAATAATCTGAGAAGAACTCTGTAAACCCAGAGGTGGGAGTCATGTGCTTTGCATTTCTATATGACTGCTTTGCTTATGGCTCTGTATGCTCTTCTGAAACCTCCTACTGAGCTGGCCCACAATGTGCCCAGGAGGCAGGAATTAAAGGGGACTTGGTAGCTTGGCTGCTAATCACTCTGGCCACACTGACTTAGGGCTACATGCATGTGCTGGGCATCTGCTCCATTCTAGTGGTATGGGCTCCAGTGGGAGCTTTGACTCTTACCAGGAGAAGCTAACAGTGCCTCTGTCTTTGAGCCATCTCCCAGGTCAGGATGTCTTTAGCAGCAGTGGCTCGAGCTATGCCATAGCTCTCATCGTGACAGGTATTTTCCTTTCAATTTCCTTCCTTCCTTTCTTTCTTCCTTCCTTCCTCCCTTTCTTTCTTTCTTTTTTCTCTCTTTCTCTTTCTTTTTTTCTTTCTTTCTTTCTTACTTTCTTCTTTCCTTCCTTCCTTCTTTCTTTTCCTGTTTTCTTTCTTTATTTTGTCAGTCTTGGGACTTGAAATCTAGGCCTAGGAGCTGTCTTTCCATTCTTCAGCTCAAGTCTAGCTCTCTATAACTTGAGCCACAGTGCCACTTCCAGTTTTCTGGTGGTTTCTTGGAGATAAGTGTCTCAAGACCCTTTTTGCCCAGGCGAATTTTTAACTGGCATACTCAGATCTCTGCCTCCTGAGTAGCTAGGTTTATAGTCATGGGCACTGGTGCCCAGCTTGACAAGTTAATTATTTGCTAAACATAACAATGGCCACATTCTGTCCTATGAGGAGTTTCCCCATCATCCTACAACACTGGTGGTCTTAGGGTTGTTGCAGAGCACACAGCAAGGGGGCTTTCTATGCATGCATATTGACTAGTACCTGAAAAGGCAGCTTGCAAAGGTCAGGGAGATTGTTGCTAAAGAGATTGTTGTTCAAAAGCCCCCAATGCTAGAAAGCCTCTAGAATTGCATACATCTCAACTTGCACAGGGCATTTCCAAATTTTAAGTTCTAGTGTTGGTTCTTTTCCTTTGTACACAGCTTTAGTAGGTTGCTCCAGACAAGGAAAGCTACCTACAGAAGGTCTGTGTGTTAACTACACTCACCCAGACCAAGCAGTTCAGGGCTTGATTTTTGGTACATTTTTAGACTAATCTGTTCACTCGTGAGGTTTTTTTAATGTTTCCAAGATCATTTAAGATGATTTTGTGCCATCTCACTTAGGTTTCTATCCTAAGTTAAATCAGCAACAACAATAACAAAAACAACAATGAACAGACTGACTGGACTCACTTGTAAAGTAGTTAAAAGTGCCCCCTGCTGTTAAAACTGCAGAAATACCCATTGCTTGTAACCTCCAGAGAAACAAAGGCTTTCTTCTTCTTATTATTATTATTGTGAAAATACCGTACAGAGGGGTCTTTCTTTTCCTATGCTATTCCTCTTGTTTCATAGTTACAGTGTACTTTGTCCCCAGCACATATGTCTCTCCTTCCAGAAAATAAGAAATGTACAGACGGTTTATTTTTGTTCTATGCAAAGCAAAGCACATCAGGCTGAGCATGAGTTTTCTGTAGTTTGGTTGTCTACTAGCAAAATGCTTATAGTACTCTATACCCAAAGTGGTCCTTATCATTGGAACTTATGGTGAGTTCCAGGTGATAAAAAAAAGTCCAGAGTGCCCTGAAAACAGTCACTGCCGATGACAGCAGGTGTATCTCAGTGCACTGGGCAGCGTCTTCTATTGTGGCCTAGACTTAACTTACTTCATAGACCAAGATGGCAGATGCAATCAGGTTTGCAGAGCCAATGTGTTTGCATCAGGGTTGGGGTTAGTTTTCCAAGTACTATCACTGAAGATCACAGCCCTGCATAGGCTTCAATGTCAGTGATTTAACTCAATTGACTCAATTAACTCATCTGCGCTTTCTGACATAAATGACTGCTTATCAGAGGCCAATAACTGAAATCCAGCAAGTGATCAGGCATGTTGGCTAAGAGTGCTGTATAGATAATGTACAGCTCCATGGTACTTGTGCTGTACACTTCTCCTATGCTTCCCTGAATTCTAAATATTTCTAATAGAGAGGAAAGAAGCCATATGTTAATGGCTTCTTTGCCTTAATATCTGAATCCAGCTAACGAGCTCATCCTACATCTGTTGGGTTGTTTTGATAGTACTATCGTTTGATTGGACTCAAAACCTCATACATGCTAGGCATGCAGTCTACCACTCTCCTGCCTGCTTCTTGCTTTAAGTATTTTAAGTAATTTTTGGGCTTTGCTCTTCCCCCACATATACCTCCCACAGAGCTGGGATTTCAGGAATAAACTACCTAGCCAGAAGTATTTGTGGAGATAAGGTCTGCTTGCTAACACTTTTCCTAGACTAGCCTTGGATCTCCGTCCTCCCCATCTCTGTTATTCCCCAGAATAACATACCTATGGTTTACAATGTTATAATCCCATTATTATTCTGGGTTCTCTAATTGGAGTTTTGTGGTGCTAGAAGGCACTGCCTTCTTTGAAATTATAAACCTTCATCAGTGGACATAATTCTGCTCTAGACTATCAGCACCTCATATCAATGTCTGGATACCGCTCATTGCTAAATCATAGTTCAGGATATGTTGCATGACTTTAAGCCTCACTTTTACACACACACACACACACACACACACACACACACACACACACACAACCATTGTCTTTTGTGGTGACTTTGTACATCTTCTGTGAGAACACCTGAGTCCTCTCCTGTGCATCTTAGAGCTTTTCTTACCAATTTTACTTCTCTCCAGTCTGCTTCCTCCTCATGTGTCCAGTCTCTAATCTTGACAGTGGCTGAGGCTTGTAGTACTGGGATTAGAGAAAGAGAAAAGATAGATACAGATATTTAAGTAGAAACCTCATCTCTTGCACTTTTAGGTGATTTTAGATGCTTGTTTTCATCAGATCCTGACTCCTATTTCTTCTCCCAGCCTCCCAAAGCCATGTCTTTCTCCTGGATCCCACAGAAGGCTCAGCTGATATTATAGGAAACAGAAACATTGTGCTTCTGTGAAACCTGCATTGCTGCTGCTTTGAGTAAATGTATTTTTATCAGCGATAATTTTTCTTAATGGAATATGGGAGAATCAAAAAAATAATTATTTAAAGCAGTTTCACTTAACCTTTCACTTACTCAATTTAAATTAACTTCATATGCCTATGAGGGACATTACATAAAACAAACTTTCTATGTACAGATTTTTTGCTTGTTTCTGTGGTATCATGACTCAAATTCCTTAAACTTTTTGAGGCAAAGATCTTCATTGTCGTAAATATTCAGAATGGAAGAGAGAATGGAGATCAACTAACATGTTACATCGTCAATTGTCCAGGGCTGCTATTTCCACGATTGGACTTGATGATAGCCAGTTTGCAGATTCATTGCCATGAAATGGCCTTTATATCATTGATAAAACTGAGTATCTTGGGTTCCCTTTTGGACTTTTGATGTCTGCATACTATCTGTCTGAAGGACCCAAGAGCAAGCTCATCTCCACAGAAGTGAGGTCTCTTCTCATGATAGAGTGAGATAATGTGGGGGCTTTCCAAAGGAAAAGGCTATTACTCAGCACTCTGATATTATAGGATTTGGAGAGAGAACAAAACAAGCCAATAAACTGGCCCTAGAACTTGACATCTTCCCACTCATTCCTTTAATCAGATAATAAAGCTGAGTAAGCTGAGGAAGGAAGCACACTACTTCCTAATTCAAATCTTGTTGCCTGGTTTTCCCAGACAATTCTTACACCCTTCCATGAGGGTTTGACTTAACATCTGATCTTGTCAAGTGTCTTCTCAGAAGGAATTCTATTGAATAATAATGTCTTCAAAAACTAACTTTGTGGAAAATCTTTCCTTCCCTTTCATATCTAAGACAGCTTTTAACTCAGTTCACAGATGATCCAGTGGGAACAAATACAAATTTAGTATACTGCATTGTACACCTTTTAATGTACACCTTTTTATGGGCTTTAATTTCTTTTTTTTTTTTTTTGTCAGTCGTGGGGCTTGAACTCTGGGCCTGGGCGCTGTCCCTCAGCTCTTCAGCTCAAGGCGAGCGCTCTACCACTTGAGCTACAGTGCCACTTCCTGTTTGCTGGTGGTTTATTGGAGATAGGAGTCTCACAGTCTCTCCTGCCTGGGCTGGCTTTGAACCGCGATCCTCAGATCTCAGCCTCCTGAGTAGCTAGGATTACAGGCGTGAGCCACCAGCGCCCCGTTGGGCTTTAATTTCAAGTTTTAAAAGATACATATAAAAACCCAGAGCCTGCTGGTTCATGCCTGTAATCCTAGCTACTCAGGGGGCTGAAATCTGAGGATTTCAGTTTGAAGTCAGCCGAGACAAGGAAGTCCATGAGATTCATCTCCAATAAACTAATCAGAAAAAGCTGGAAGTGGTGTTGGGACTTACTTGGTATAATACTAGCTTTCAGCACAAAGAGGCTCAGAGACAATGCCCAGGCCCTATGTTCAAGCCCCATGACTAGCAAACAAAACCGTATGTATACTTAACAAAACTGTACACATTTTCCTCTTTAGGTCCATCATGATCTCCTACCACTAGCCACACTGCCGCTGGATTTTTGTAGTTCATGATACTGCAGCTTTGTGGACTGGGGAGGTCTATCCTGACAGGTCATTTCTACAAAGCTTTGTGGGTGGCTGTGTTTTAACAAATTGAGTTTCTGTTCAACTCATGTTTAAAAATGAGTTTACACATCATCACGGCACCCTTCCTCTGAGCAGGGCTGCTGGTGAAATCAGCATGGACCCCTGAAATAGAGACATAATTTAATTTGACATTATTATCATTCCAGGCAAAAATTGAAATTCCAGTTATAAAACAATGTATAAATCCTATTGAAATCCTGGTATTGATTTTCCTCATAGACTTAAAACCAGATTTTTTTTTAAATTTTGAAAATATGGTACAGAAGGGTTACAATTACATGAGCAAGGTAATGAGTACATTTCTTTTTTTTGGGGGGGGGGGTCCGGTCGTGGGCCTGAACTCTGGGCCTGGGCACTGTCCCTCAGCTCTTCACCTCAAGGCTAGAACTCTACCACTTGAGCCACAGAATCACTTCCAGCTTTTTTTTTCTGCTTCTGTGGTTCTGAGGAATCAAACCCAGGGCCTCATGCATGCAAGGCAAGCACTGAACCACTGATCCACTTTCCCAGCCCACATGAGTACATTTCTTATCAAGCATTGTTGCCTCCTCCTTTGTTTCCCCTTACCATCCCTTCCAATCTCTCTCCCCATAGCACGCCAGAGTTGTAAAGTTCGTTTTTCGACACAACATCTTGTACATCTCATTGTTGCAATGGGTCCACCCATATCCCTGTTTAAACAATTTGTTTTTACCCTTCCCCTCCACAAATTATAGCAACATAAAATACAGTGAAAATAGGGGTTATACCGAGGAGTAGGGACATAAAAAGCCACAAAGAAATCATCTTATAAATATGTTAAAAACAATAGCAAGAAAAAAAATATATGTGAGTCCTTATCTTGTGGTTCAGTTCGCCTAACATCAACTCCTCTGAACATTTCTGCTTGTCTCAGACATATACTAGTCATTGATAATAAGGGAAACCATGGGACCTATGTTTCTTTGGGGTTGAGACCAGAATTTTTATATATGTACAAATATATGATGGGAGAAGCATGGAATCGTGGATAGTTTTTGATTCTTATGTGTTCATGTACCACAGCTTTATCATTAAACCCCATTGTGAGCTTTTGCACAATGCCTTGGGCCATCTCATTTAGAAACCTTAGATATTACTGAGCTTGTTCATTTAAAAGAATCAATTCTTGTATAATGCAAAACATTACTTACCTTGTAGGCAATTGGCAAGGCTGAGATGAGGTCGACCTCACCTCACGGACTACACCTCACACCAATTGCTGGAATCTCCATCTGCAAGCCCTGTTCTCCTGTGTTCCTTACAAACCTCCCAACTTCCCTCCTTACAATATAATCTAGCTGGAAGCAGTGACTCACATCTGTAATTCTAGCTACTCAAAAGTCTGAGAGCCATCTAGAGGATCTTGTGTTGAGACCAGATCAATTAGAAAAGTCTGTTAAAATTGAGTCTCCAATGATTAGTACAAACAGGACTGAAAGTGTGATTTAAGTACTCAAGTGCCAACCAACTAAGCAGAAGGCCCAGAGTTCAACTGCACGACTTGCACAAGTGTGGGGGGAGGAAGGGGAGAGGGGAAATGCAGCACTATATTCTATCTGATAGTATTCAGAGGATGGGGAACTAGTAGGAAGTGCCTCAATAGCTGTTGTCAGTCACACCCTGGCTTAGAACTCTGTATATGAAAAGTTGTAGTTAAGGAACCTCCATACTGCTTTCCAAAGTGGTTGAACAAGTTTACATCCCCTATGACCCAGCAATCCCACTTTTGGGCATTTACCCTAATGTTTACAAACAAGACCACACTAAAGCTACCAGCACAACTATGTTTATTGCAGCATTATTTACCATTGCTAAGATCTGGAACCAACCCAGATGCCCCTCAGTAGATGAATGGATCAAGAAAATGTGGTTTATATACACAGTGGAATTCTATGACTCCATCAGAAAGAATGACATTGCCCCATTTGTTAGGAAATGGAAAGACTTGGAAAAAATTATATTAAGTGAAGTAAGCCAGGCCCAAAGAAACATAGGCCCCATGGTTTCCCTTATTTGCAATATCTAGTATATGTATGAGTCAAGCGGAAAAGGTCAGATAATGTGATGTTAGGAAAATGAACCCTTAGATATGTATTTTAATGTTTTTTTCTTTCATGCATGTGTTTCTAATGCATTTATAAGATTATTTCTTTGTTGCTTTGCATGTCCCTCCCCCACAGTATAACCCCTGCTTTCACTATATTTGATGTCAGTATAACTTGTGGAGGAGATGGGGGAAAAACAAGTCGTTTAAGGATACAGGTGGACCTGTTGCAACAATGAGAAGTACAAGTTGTCATGTCGAAAACGAGCTTTACAATGTTGGTGCGTGGGGGGGGGGGGGGAAGGATTGGGACTGGGGGGGGAGAGGGGAGGCTGGGAAGGGATGTGAAGGATAAACAAAGGAGGAGGCTGCAATGCTTGGTAAGAAATGTACACATTATCCTGCCCATGTAATTGTAACCCCTCTGTACAGTATGTTCACAAATAAAATAAAATAAATTAAAAAAAAGGAAAAAGAATATAAGTCAAGTAGGCCAGGCCCAAAGGAACATAGGTCCCATGGTTTCCCTTATTTGCAATAACTAGTATACTCTAGGATAATCTTACCAGACAAGCAGAAAAGGTCAAAAGTTATGTACTTATGATCATATAAGATGATGCTAAGAGAAATGAACCCCACAATAGGGAAACAATAGTATTTTTCTTTGTCACTGTTGCTTTTAATGTACTATATGATTTTTAAATTTCTTTTGCATGTTCGTTCCCCATGGTATAACACTTGTTGTTGCTGTATTTGATTCTGGTGCCCTGCATCTTGTATATACATTTTTCTAATTTGGGGAGGGGAAGAGAACTAACAAAATGCTGAAACAAGGATACAGGTTCACCCATTTTAACAATGAGACATACAGACATGTTGAAAATGAACTTTACAACTTGGTGGGGCGAGGAGTTGGGGAGGGAAGGGATGGTAGGGGAAAAACAAAAGACGTGGTAACAATGCTCGATAGGAAATGGACTCATTACCTTACTCATGTAACTGTAACCACTCTGTATAGTACCTTTATAATTAAAAAAAATTTTTAAAGGAAAAAAAAAAGAAAAGTTGTAGTTATTCTTCAATTGTCAGGCTCAAACTACCTATAAATAATCACTTTATATGTATGTAGGTATAAGTTTATGCTTTGCTCTACTGTGTGAAATCAGAACAAGAAATTACCTCTGAAACCAGAATCAGCTGTATGGTGGGGAAGAAGAAGCAGGTTCCCTATATAGTATAGTATCAACCTCCCTGGAACTACAAAGCCTATAAAATAAACTCCAGCACAGCACTGGCTGTGTTTTATGGCAAGTTCTTGTCCCCTGCAAAGGCCACCTTCCCCCATGCCTGCTTTGCTCTTCAATTTCTTGTGGCAGTATCATCCACCAACACATACTGGGATACGGGCATTGAGATGCTTGTGATCTTTCTTTCCAACCTTATGTCTTAAATTAGCTTATCTCCTTGTCCAGAAGTTAATTTGGTCCAGTTTATAAGACCTTAGAAAATACCTGTTTCTAATTCAATGTGTAAAGTCTCCTTGCAGGGGCAGGTTATATCCCTTAGTCAATAACCCTTCAGTCAGTACCAGACAATCTTAGTGCCAAGTTCACTCTGAATTTTCCCTTTTCTTGGACACTAGAACTCCCTAAAGTCAGTATGATCCTTGGTTTTTCAAAGAGAGAAAGTTGGAAATGCTATATGCAATAGTCAGAGTGGCCAAGAGCCACTGTAAATAGGAAAGCAGTTCTGGCTATGTCACCCACAACCAGGGGCAGCAGCCACACATGTGTGATATCTAGGCTCTAGGTAAGCCTTTACAACCTGCAGCAGGTAGATCCACAGTCTACCTTTTCTGAGAGGAGGTTTTTTGTGTTTTTTTTTTAAAACAAATCTTAGTTTTTATGACTTGCACAGTTTCTGCTTGGAAACTTCCAATCTAGAATAGATTTTTTTCATCTGATCACACATGCAATGTTTTTATTTGTTCCGTGTGTATTTCTTTTAACTTTAGAAACTTAGTGAATACTTTCATTCAGTTTAAGAAGCTTAATTTTGTAGCAATAAAGGGCCCAGTCATTGGACTAGGAACATCCATATTGCCTCTTTTTGGTGTGGTTTGGACCAAGGAAAAGGCTTGGTTCCAAACACCCTGTACCCCCGTAGGACAGGATCCAGATGGCTGCTCTACTGGTATCTTCCCAAGGTTATGGGAGGCACATCTGTGAGTGGCTTGGTTAAAAACTTATTTTAGACAATGTCCTAAGAACCTGTGCTTTGGGTGTTGTTCCACTCAGGGTATCCTGTGTGTTCTCTGGGGACATTTCATCAAACCTACTTGGTTCATGTAATGCTGTAATACTTCCCAGGAGAAGGCCATTCCTCCCATGAGGAGCCTCCAGATTTACCTAAATCACACTGATACCCAGTTTTATATCAAGAATTGTTCTTTTACTTCACTTTAAAAGCTTCCCTTTTAAAGTGGCAGTGAGAGGCCATGCACTAGTGGCTCTCACACACCTGTAATACTAGCCTTTTGGGAGGCTGATACCAGAATTGCAGTTTGAAGCCAGTGTAGGGAGAGAAACCCAAGAAATTCTTATTGCAGTTAGCCTGGAAAAAGCCACTAGGGAGCAGTAGCTGGAATGTAGAGTGCCAGCTTTAAACAAAAAGAGCCAGGTTAAGAGCCAAAGGCCCTGAGTTCAAGTCCTATTATACATAATGTCCCCTGCACCCTTACCCATACACATTCTCCAACAAACACACAAAAGCAATTAGGGAGCAAACTTGCACAAATAAAGGAAATGGAGAGAGAGGTTCAGTATAATTTTGTGGTTCATTTTTTCACTATTTAAATTAGTCCATTCATGATGAGAGATTGTGTTTGTGTTTTCTCAATTACATATACCTTGTTCCTTAGTTCTAGAGACAGACTGAGGGAGTTGGCAGAGAGGAGAATCCACAGAGATTGAATTCTGTTGAAGGGAGGGACTGGATGTCAGATTGGATAGGGGGACAAGTGTAACTCCTCCAGCTCCACCACTGAGTGCCCATAGTTTGACCTGGCCAATTGGCATAATGCTGTCTTGTACCCATCAGTGTGGGGAATGCAGGAAGACCATTGTGTCATGGAGAATAACTGTAGCTGAGGCAGTTGCTGAAGGAACTGACAGCCCACAGCTGAAGTAACAGAATCTCCCTTTGTGATTCACAGCTAAGTTTACCTCCTCGTGCAGAAATATCCTTGGGGAGCCTACAATGAGGGGAGATAGTACAATTTCAGGCAATATTGGGAGCAATTAGAGTACAATGAAGAAGAAAATGTGTGTCTCCTCTCTGAAATTTCACAAGGTAAGAGTAACTGAGGAGAGGAAACTGTCAGTCACTGCTGAGTTGGTAGGGTTGAGAAGGAAGGCACATTGGATCTGGGAGTCACATGTGTAATCCTAACTATTAAAGATACTGAGATTTGGATGATCATTATTCAGGGCCAGCCCAGGCCAAAAACTGGGTGACATCTCCTCTTAAGCTAGCAATGAATATCAATTTCACTACAACAGGAAGCTTAAAATAGGTGAGTCCAGGCCCAGGCATGTACCTGGATAGGAAGCAAGACCATAACTAAAAAATGACCAGCACAAAATAGGCGTATAGCTCACTTACCTAGCAAGTACAATGCTCTGAGTTCTAACATGAGTACTATGAACAAGGGTAAGTATGGTGACCTCGGTGTTCCAGTGTGATTCACTGAGATGGCTACCGCATCTGTTGCTCTGTGGTCTCCTGCCAAAGAGGAAGAGTCCATCGACATCCCTCAATCTATGCCTACCAAGACAGCAAATGATGAGCAGAACCCCTCATGATGGCCAAAGATGGAGTTTGGTGGGAACTTTGGCCCCTCAAAGGGGAGGAGAGCAATGATATGCAGGACCAGATGGACTCCTGAGTGAGAGAAGGGCAGAAAGAGGCAATGTTGAGGTTGGTATGGGGTTTGTGTTTAATGACTAATATGGCTTCAATGGAAATGTTCTGACTTTGATTAATATGTTTTATGACATGTGAATCGAGGGAGAGCTAGGGCAGTCAGGGAAACACACTTGTGTAAATTTTCCATAGGTTGAAACTTACTCTAAAGTCTAAGTTGTTTTTGAAAAGTGAAATGTGGAGTTGATAAAAGAGCAAAACTCCCCAGTACTGGCACTGTTCTCTGTAGATTTATTGCCTTATCCATCCCTCTTCTGGTGGGTATTGTCCCCAGGGTGCCTCATACACCATCCCTGTGTGCTGCTCAAGCCAGAACAGCTGCTGTTGGGCAGGGAGGATCAGGAAGCCCTGATGCACTCACGTGCCAACAGTGCCTCCTTCCCTTGGAGGCACAACACAATCCAGAGCTCTGCAGCACCTAATCATTGCTATGAATTGGAGCCGCCAACACTTGGGCTTTTCCTGCATTAGTTCCCTACACCTCCAGACCAGCCTTTTGGGGACTTCTGAGACCTGGAGAGCAAGATATGTAGGCCTGGAGGCAGCATCTGTTCCCATTGGAGCACTGAGTTTGCAACAAGGACCTAACAGGCGGAGAACCTTGGGAATGAAAAGTGCAGGTTGGCTAAACCTTGATACTCTCTGCTAACATGCCAGGCATTCACTGACATTTATATTCTAGCCCTCTGTGTCCACCAAACCATGGCCATTTGGTGTGTGTGTGTGTGTGTGTGTGTGTGTGTGTGTATGTGTGTGTCTGATAAGTCAGGAAGTGATTGGATAGCAAACAAGAATGACCAGTGCTAATGGGTTCATATGGTTGACTGTACTGTCCCTTTATGAGAGATCTCTGGTAGTTGTGAATGTGATGTTGAAGTTGACAATCCTTTCCATCAACCCATCCCTCAATTTATCATTCAGTTCACATGCTACTCCCTACTTTTCCAGCTCTCTGACCAGCATTCCAGGTTAACACTCAGTACTGTTCAGACCCAATACTTTGACATCTAGTAGATGACCAGTGCAGTGTCATTTGGGGTTATTTTCTTCTTCTTGTCACTATAGGATGATACTGTAAGGAAGTGGCCTATCCCCTCCTTGGCTTGCATGCCCACACTGTCTGACCACGACCACATCCAGTCCATTTCTATAAGCCCATAAGTTCTTAGTAAGTACGAAGGTGTCTTCTCAGAAATTCCATGCCACGTTTTAGGCTCCTGTCTTTCTTCACCTGTAGCCTGGAATACTTTCTTCAGATTTCTCAGATTACTGAGTTTTTCTGAAACTTCTCCAGCAATTTGAGAAGAGTAACGGTTGGACTCAGTTTCAACCTACTACTTTCCTGATATCCAGGAGTCCCACCAGCACAAGAAGTATTCTGCCATCACCTGGGAGGTCCATGTTTAGCACATGATGGTATCAGATCAGGTCCCATAGTGTTCCACCTGGCATTGAAATGCTGTTTTGTCCATTTTACTATGCTGTGTCCACCTATCCCTACCTGATTAAGGGTAGATCTTTAAGCTCATTGTGAGTTATTACTGAAGAAGGTGACTTGCTCACAATTAAATGCTAATTCTACCACTAAAGAATCCTTATTTCCAGGAAAATGTTAAGATCATTGTAAACAATAATCTGGGGAATGTTGGAGGTGCAATGGTATGGGAGGATGAGGGTCAACTAGAGGAAAGACTAAGTAAATATGGATAGGTAAACACCATCTAACCAAATGGCATTTTGGAAGTGGAATCTTTGTAGTGAATGTTGACAATGGTAGAATTCTTGATGGTTCATTGTGTTTGGAAAGATTCAAATTGGTTTGAAGTCTCTGCAACATAAGCACGTGCACCTTGATTAATATTATCAGTGTACACAACAAGTGCATGAGTATGTGAAGTTGTACACATACACACATATACACAAAGTTGGAATTGAAGAGATATTATTAGTTCAGACCTGGGACTAAAGAGCCTGTGCTACAAGCAGCACAAAGTGACCTATACTATGACAACTCTTGCTCAGATTGTATGCTCACTGTAAGCCATACTTCCAGCCCTTCTTTTGTGATTATGTTGAAGGTGAGATCTCAAGACTTTTCTGCTTAGGCTGGTCTCGGAGCCACAATCCTCCAGATTTAAGCCTACTTATTAGCTAAGATTATAGGTGTGAGCCACCAATCCTGTCCCACTGCTTGTGTGTTTAAGTGGGAAACGGTTAACAGCCTTGAATCAGTCATGTCATTCATACTTTTGGCAAAATTCAGGAACTCCTTTCATTGTCTTGCACATCCAGCCATTTGGAAAAGTGAAAAGCACAAGTCAGGAAAGACTCTCTACTAACAAACAGATGTGTATGGAGCTAGCTTGGAAGAAGGACGATGGACCACCATGACAGTGTGCTGGCTAGAGACAGATGGCTCCAGTTAGACAAGATGGAGAGAACCAGATATGGGCATGAATAGAATGTAAATGGAAGACAGTCATGTTAGAGCTATTGGCTGACCTTCAAAGGGCAGAAAACAAAAAGAAGTAATGAGGCTAGGCATGGTGGTACATGCCTATGATCTGCATACACAGGGAGCTTAGCCCAAAGTCCTACTTAGATTAGACCTTATCTCAAAAAAGAGAAGAGAAGTGACTGAGAGAACAGAGCAGAACCTCTATCACCAAGTTCTCTGGACCTCAACATGTTGGCATATACTGTGTTGAGCATATACTTCTATTGACTAGTGGGACTAGGCTGTGGCTTCCATACTGTATGTTGAGAAAGAAAATGATGCTCTAAGATGGGAAAATTCAGTGGTCTTAGGGCCCTTCTCCTTTATCCATTCTCACTTGTCTGCCTTGAAGAACTGACTTAATATAAAGAATAAGGTTTATCGAGATTTCTGATAAGTGTTTACTTATAGAAGACCCTTTTCCCCCCAAGGAGAGTCTGCTTAGTCAACCTGTGGCTTAGCAGAACATTCCACACTTTTCAGATGTTCATGACCTGTCCAAGACTGTGCTCAAATGCCAGCCTCACTTAGGGTGATGTTCAGAATCTTGCAAGGCTTTCTGCTGAGGAACAGGTTCCCTGCCACTGTGTTCATCCCTTTGCCTCTCTTGAACTGTGGCGAGTCAGCCACATCTTTGCTCTCCAGCAGTCACTTGTGTGTTCTCTACACTGTGTAGAAGTAAACACGCACTGGCAACTCTAGTGTGCACTAGATCACTGTGGGCAATTTTCATGAAGATTGCATCTCTTGAGAAGGGAGTCTCTACCCACAGTTTGTTTACCTGAACCCCTGAAGCTCTGGGTCTGGTTTTTGGCACCTCCAGAGAAACACAGAAGGAAGTCATCACTTTGACCCATTCTCCCCTTCTTACCCTGCATGAGCATATGTGAGCCTGTTACTGGAATGGTGAAATCCAGACACCTTCCTCTAAAACCAAAATGACAACCTGGGATGAAGTTGAAGTCAGTGTAATTTGTACAAGCATGTATTGTTGTATAAAATACTACATGTTTTAAAAACGAAGTATGTTCACTTCCTCCATGCAGACATGCAAATTCATGTGTCAGACTCAGTTAACACGGCAATAATTTTGGGAACATGAAAGTCCTGGCTTTTTTGTCTCATATATATATATATATATATAATATATATATATATATATTATATATATATATATATATTATATATATATGTATATATATAATATATATATATATATATATATATATATGTATTAGCCCATTAGTACATGGGCTCTGTGTCTCAGGAACGAGTCATTTTTCATAACTCAGATAGGAGAAGGAACCCCAGACAGCCATTCTATGCCTAGTTTACTTCCATAATATTACCAATTACTTGGCCTTATTTATGGCTCATTTTACTGCATAAGAAGAGTTCACACATGGGAGCTGGCTTTAGAGGACAGAGTGCAGATAAAGGAAGTTAAAAAAAATAACCTCAAACACAAAATAGACCTTTTCTAGTTCACATTTTTGGAGTCCATATGATTCTGAATGAGGTTATGTCTTTCTCATAATAGCCCAGCCCATCTGCCCATTGGATCATGACTCCACACAATTCATAATTAGTGTCTACTAGCACGTGTGCCACAGGATCTGGGGTTTGTGAGTACCCATCCTTAGTGTTGACATTGGAGGATGAGGCCCACTATGTCTGCTTGCATCATGTTTCACATCTCAACACTCTCCTTCCTTTCAGGCCAATGATATGATGCTCAGTGGTTGGAAGCTGACCACACAGGAGACTTGTGGCAAAGGCCTGGTCTCCCAGGTTTCTGGCCAGGGAAGTCATGGTTCTAGTCATGGAGCTCGCCTCCTGTAATACAGTTTTTCATGTAGTTGGTTCTTTTACATGTTAGTTTTTAAAAAATAAAATCTTGGGCTGGGAAGTTGGCCCAGTGGTAGAGTGCTTGCCTAGCATTCATGAAGCCTTGGATTTGATTCCTCAGTAACCACATACGCAGAAAAAGCCGTTAGTGTTGCTGCGGCTCAAGTGTTGGTATGCTAGCTTTAAGCAAAAAATGCTTAGGGTCAGTGCACAGGCACTGAGTTCAGGCCCCAGGAATTGCAAATTGTTGATCAGCTTTTACCACTTCAGGTGATAAAAAAAGGCTAACAAGGCTCAGGACTGTTGCTATAAGAGCTCATGTCTTCCCACAAACAGAGGGATAAGGCTCATGTCTCTCACTTTCCAGTACCTAGAAAACCCTCAAATGGTGAATGGATGAATAAAATGTGGTATACATGTATGAGGTTACATATATATATATGTATATATGAGGTTACATATATGTATACCACATTTATATACATATATGCATATATACACATATATATGTGTGTGTATATGTACACATATGTACATATATATATAAATGTATGTAAACCACACACACTCACACACAAACACAGAGAGATATCCCACTTATCCATCAGAGAGCATGATAGACTACCATTTGTAAAAATGTGGAAAGACTTGGAAAGCATTATATTATGGGAAGTAATACAGACCCGGAGAACACAAGCTGAATGGTTTCCCTTATTGTGGCTGCTAGAATGCTCCAATAAACCCAAAAGCAAATACACTCGGTTGTATGCTAATGGTTACAGATGAATTAACTGAAGTATAGTAGACTCTATGAAGAGCAGAAATAGTGTGATATTTTTTTCCTCTAAAGAATTGTTTAATGGTCTGCCAAGAAAACAAAAATTCCCAAAGTTTGTCTGGCAATCCATTTACTTGTTAATAACTTAGTAATTAAGGGTGCTCTCACCAGAGTGGGCAAGAGTAAACGTAGTAGTCACACACATTTTAGTGACTAAAAATCCAAAGCCTACTGAGATCACAAATAAATGCATCATGTTTAAAATTTTAATCTATTTCTACTTCCTGATTTTCCACACCAAGAATTACTGTCTTACAAGGGAATATGAAAATAAAAACATCCATTTGTGGAAATGAGCATGAGGTTAGTTGTTCATTCTCAGAAGTTTGTCTCAATGAAAACAAGGAACTAAACTTAAATGCTGAGGAAAATAAATGTTATTACTTCATTATACCATTAAAAGAATGTAAACTGTGAGCAAGGTAAACATGACAGGCAAAAATAAGGCAAATAACAGAGTTTCAGTGAAATAAATTTCTTTTTCTCATTGCTATCTAAAACCCTCTTTCTCTGTGTTCTTCTGGTACACAGATCTGGCAGAACTCTTAAGGACCAGAGCAAAATGGACAATCTCCACACAGGCCAGATGAACACAGTGAGTTGACAGGTACCCATGGAGTGGGAGTTTCAATATGGGAAACTGTTGGAATAATTATTCTTTTTTCATAATCCAGACAAATGTTCATGACAAGGTCCAAAAATGTCGAAGTAAGGCTTATAAAGGCCACAGGTGAAAAAGAAATAATCTACCATGAAAGTTAAATGTTTCAAACAAGAATGTGGAATGCATGACTGTAATCCTAGAACTCTGTAATGTGAGGCAGGAGGAGATTCACTTTTAGTCCAGCTAGGTAATAAAGCCAGGTCTTGCCTTAGGAAGCTCAGGTTTCCTACTATCACTTGCCAAAGAATAACTACTTGCATGAGAAACACCATCTGAGATTTCCATGGCACCCTCTCCATCTTCACATTCATTGCCTTTACTGGTTTCTTCTCTGTCACTGTCCATTTTCTAGTCAATCAACTGCAGTTCATCTCCCTTGGCCCTATCTTCTGCACACAAATTGTTCCTGCCTATTCTAGTGCCAATCCTATTCTTTCTCTGTATTTTAAACAGTGTCCTATCTTCATCTGAGTGATCGTTTTCACTGGATCTTCATGGTATAATTGTGAGCTCAATTACTAGATGTGGTTGTTTCTTTCGTCCTGGAGATAATTCAATATTTCAATAATTCAATATTTCAGATGTCCTGAAATCCCTCTCCAAACTTGAGCCATGCTTCAGAGAGGGAGGCAGCAGCTGTGCCCACTCTCCTAAGATTTGCTCCTCTGACCTGTGGTGGACCCTTGTGGAAAGGATGGGTACTCTAAGTCCCACTTCCTTTTCCACTTGGGTCTGCTGGTACCATCACGAGAGACATGGTATCAGCCCATGATAATATACTTGTTTGGAGAGTATAAGACAAAAACCAATAAATGAAGCATAAGGAAAGTATATGGTGTTCAGAGTGTAAATAGAAAATTCATAGTGAAGCAAAATTTATGCAGGTCAAACCTCCATTTTCAGAGGCCATGAAGGTCAAGGTCAAGCCATCGTACTAGTTCTTCATATCTGTGTGTAACATTTATCCTCATGCTCTTCTAGTAGTCATGTAGATCATACTGACCACCAGGAGTCACTGGAAGTACAGGATACATTTGGTGCAGGGGTGGAGGGGTTCTCCTGGAGGCCTTTTTTGGCACTGACAGGCCAGTGATGAGGGCAAGAAGGAGGTAGCAGTAGTTTCAGGGATTACTGCCAATTATTAGATATTAAATTATGTCTCCATTTAATGGTGTGTCCCAGTTGAACAATTAATAAAGCATTAATTAATAATTACTCAATATCCTGTTATTGTTTATCATATATGTACATATAAACATATATATACATATTTTATAGAATGAGACAGATGTCTATATATAATTAAATTATGCATCATGTGTCACTACCTATTATTAGGCATTTAATTATATCTCCATGTAATTTTTATTCTGGTAATGCTTAATAAAATATTAATAAACCTTAATACACTTCCTATAATTGTTGCATCTAATTTAATCTAGAATGATTTACTAATTCAACCCTTTTTCATTTATTGTAGTGACAATTATTCCACCTATGACATTTATTACATTTATGACATCCTATTACATAGCATATAGATTTGCATCCAAATTATACATCCTACCTGACACTGAGCACTTTCAAAGAAAAAGAAAACGTGTCATGCTCGGCTTCTCACTCCAAGATTACACGTTTGGCGGTGCTGGGATCTAAACTAGAAGTTCATGAATGGGTGATTGTCAGCTCAGCAGCCAATTCAGCTCCTAGGCAGTTCCCAGGCCCTCAGATTGAGCCCCATATATTGACTCCACATTGTGCTTAGTGTAGCTATTCATTTAATTTTTATTCATTTATTTTATTGACTGTTATTACACATGGAATATTTATTACATTTATTACAGAGGATATAGATTTGCCTATGTATGAAACTTCACACCTGACATCCAGGACTTTCATAGAAAAGGAAAACATGTGTCACCATGGGCTTCTTACTCCACAATTCAATTTTTGTGAGTGCTGGCATCTGAACTCACAGCCTTCAAGGCCCAATGCATGCATGGGTGAATGCCAGCATGCCAGCCTGGTGCATATTGAGCCCACAAGTAGTTCCCAGCACCTGAGATCGACAAAATATTATTTGACAAAATATTATTTGACAAAATAATAACAGATTGACATGCAGATGGTTGTACACAAATAAGTATAGATCTTTATAGAGTTTCAGAGATGTCTATACAATATTCAGTTATATATGCTACATTCCTACCAATTCTTGGGTACTTATTATGCCTCCATGTAATTAATATTGTTTTCATCCTTAATGAATTATTAATTAAATCAACCACTGTTCTGAAATTATTGCATCCATGTAATTAATAGTATTCTTTTAATGTGCCAAAAATATTCATTAAAATTCATCGGCCTCCTGAAATCACTCTAATTTTATAGTAGTATCATTCAGGAACAACTAATTCAACCTTGACATTCATAACCTTCCATCTGTATTCTTATCAATAGGAAGGAGACTCTTAGGATTGCCTGCCATTGGTAAGGGCCAGGACCGGGCTTTGCACCCAGGGCCTATGTTGCTGTGTTGGCCTATGGCTTCCCTGATAGCCTGCCAGCCTTCAGCAATGCTAGGTTACCAACACTTTTCAACCATGTCATTCAGACCCAGGAAGGTCATCTTGCAAAGAAAACAAATGTAAAACCGGCAGCCATCTGCAAGTTGCTGGGCTTTTTTTTCTTGTGTCATTTTTCCTTTTCCTGTCAGCCTTTGGGGCCCAGGAACACAGGTTCAGCTGTGGGTCCAGTGGCTGTACCCTAGCCTAGAGTGATCGAAGCTGAGGCAGAGTTGCCACGACCTGAGTTCAAGCCCTGTGCTTGACAAAATAAAAATGCATCATACATACATACATATATACATACATACATACATATATACATATATACAAACATACATACATATACACACACACACATACATACATTACAAATATCTAAAATATTTTGAGGCTCCTTGGCTTGGAATTCATGCTATTTTTTTTCTGCCAGGCCTGGGATTTGAACTCAGGGTCTGGGTAAATCTGCAGCATTGTGGGGGAAGGGGAAGCTCACCGTGCTGGAAGACAAGAAAGTCAGGACTGTTCCCAGGGCCTGAATTCAAGTCCTAGCACTCGTATACATTTTAAATACATGATTTATATTTATATACACATGTTTACTGCATATTGCAGTTAGTGTAGTTATTCGTTTTAATTTGTTTTCTTTATTTATTTTGTATTTTAGTGAGTATGATTACACATATAACTTTTTTACATCCTATTACATAGGACATAGATTTGCCTATATATTATACAACATTCCTGAGACCCAGGATTTTCACCGATAAGGAAAATAAGTGGGACAATTGGCTTCTTCCACTAGGATTAAGTTTTTGGCAGTTCTGTGATTTGAACTCCGGGCATAGAAGGCCCACTTCATGAATGGGTCAATGTTAGCACCCCAGTCAGATGCAAGTGAAGTTTTTGGGGCAAATTTGAGGACCTGAGATCAAGCCCTAGGAGTGGCCAATATATAAACACATAGATATGTAGATTGCAGTGTGTGTGTGTATTTACGTATGTATATGCCTCCATAAATGTATGCAGAGACAGATAGACATTTATGTAGATTCTAGTGTATATCTCTATATAAAAAGTAATATCCTCTGCTTTCACTGTATTTGATTTCGGTGTAATTTGTGGAGGTGAAGGGGAAAAACAAATCATTTAAATAGGGATACAGGTGGACCCATTGCAACAATGAGATGTACAAGTTGTTATGTTGAAAACGAACTTTACAAGTTTGGTGCGGTGAGGGCGGCAGGGGGAGTGGAGAGGATTGGGTGGGGAGACAGGGGAAGGATGGGAAGGGATGGGAAAGGGAAACAAGGAGGAGGCTACAATGCTTGATAAGAAATGTACACATTATCTTGCCCATGTAATTGTAATCCCTCTGTACAGTATTTTTACAATAAAAAATAAATAAAATAAAGGCAACTACAAAAAACAAAGTAATGTCTATATCTTACTTTAATATATTCTAATACTACCAATTATTTGGTCTAAAATTATGCCTCCATTAATTAATCTCAGTACAAGGCTTAATAAATATTAATCAGTGACCTGTATTTATTGCATACAAACTTATAGAATGACCAGCTAATTAGTAATTCAATTAGTACATTTCAAACATTCTATTAGTGTTTATATACATAGGAATGAGTTTCCTAGGATCTTCAACAGTGTGTAGGTGCCAGTCCCAGAATCCAACTCAGGGCCTAGGTGTGTGAGCTGGGCTTCACTAACAGCCTGCCAGCCTTCAGCCATGCAAGGTCACTTTCAATCTTCAAGCTGAGTCACTGAGACCCAGGATGGTCACAGTTCAAAGGAAGCAAAGGTAAAACGGTTGTGTAAAACTTCCTGGTTTTGGGTTAGGAAGGTGCCTCAGTGGTAGAGCACTTTCCTTGCAGGCATGAGGCCTTGGGTTCGATTCCTCAGCACCACATAAGCAAAAAGAAAAAGCCAGAAGTGGTGCTGTGGCTCAAGTGGTAGAGCGCTAGCCTTGAGCTGAAGAGCTGAGGGACAGCACCCAGGCCCAGAGTTCAGGCCTCAAGACCAGACAAAAGAAAAAAAAACTTCCTGTTTTTTTTCCTCCTCCATTTGTGTTGGTTTCATGGTTTTTTTTGCCAGTGCTGGGAATTGAACTTGGTTCCTAGGATCCCTGGATCATCTGTGGGTGTAAAGGCTAAACCCCAGCCTAGAGTAATCATGGTTTAAGACACAATAAAATGCTTTCTTGAGCAAAAAGAGCTCAGGGATAATGTCTAGGCTCACGGTTCAAGCCTCAGGACCTGCCACACACAAAAAGAGCTAGTAATTCCATGTGTCTGTGTATGTATGCATGTATTTCTATTGGTGAACATCCAGATTCTCTATGAAGAAAAGCACCCAGCTAGGAAATTTGCTTTGAATAGAATGATTTCATAGCATAGAGAGTGCTTTCAAGACAGTGCATGTCCGGGGCTCCCTTCACTGTTCCCAGTGTAGCCTGAGTGTTTCTGTGCACGCCAGGCTGCTGGAGTAAGTCTGCCTCATTGTTGGAACAGGCAGACAAAAAGCCTCACTCCTGTACAGCTTTGTAATAATTCATTCGGGGGCAATTTTTGAGGATGAATGTGGGTGGGCTCTGAATTCCAGGAGAAAAAGGCCTCTTTGTACCCCAAGCTCTTTCTCTCCCCAGTGCTCTGTTTTGACAGGAAGCCTTCATTTGTGCCACCTCCCATGGCAGGCCTGGGTGATGTCTCTGAGCTCTTCAGCTCAAGCTCTACCACTTGAGCTACAGCATCCCTTCAGGCTTTCTGGTGGTTCACTGGAGATAACCATCTCAAGGAATTTCCTGCCAGGCTGGTTAGGAATGTGATCCTCAGCTCTCTGCCTCCTGAGTAGCTAGGATGACAGGCTCGAGTCAGCGGCACTGGCTTCCAATACAAGTTTCTAAGTGGTGAGTAAGAGATAATAGTATCATGGGACCTTTTGTGTCTGGGATAGTTTTGAACCCAGATCCTCAGATCTCAGCTTCCTGAGTAGGCAGGATGACAGACCTCAGCTACAGATGCCTAGGGTCTTTGGCTCCACATGATAGGGCACTAGCCATGAGCCCAACAGGGAAGGATCAGTGCCTTGGCCCTGAGTTCAACATTCACAACCGAAAAAAATAAACCAGGAGACAACTCATTAGAATTCAATACATACATAATGTTGGCCCTGACATGGGGACATATTTGAGCCTCAACTTTCTCATGTGCACAATCATCTTACTTGTGGAGCTCTTACAAAGACCAGATGAAAGAATGCACCCATGAAGGATTCATCACACAACACCTCATGAAGGACTCACCACATAGCTGTATCCCACAAGCTGTCATTAGAATTAGGGTGTTTTCATCAGTATCACCATTCTTTCAGAAACATGTCACAAACTCCACAAAGTTCACATCTAATGGTTTAGAGGACTGGGGTTTTTTTGGAGGGCGGAGTTAGCCATGGGGATTGCACTCAAAAGTTGGGGCTACTGTCCTAAGATCTTTAGCTCAAGGCTGGATCTCTAACACTTTGAGCCACAGCTCAGTTTCTCAGACTTCCTGCCAGGACTGGGTTTTAAACCCACAAGTGTCAGATCTCAGCTCCCGAGTATTTTGGATGACAGGGGTGAATGAGCCAGCAGCATCTGGTTCCATGGAGCTGGGTTGAAATGGTTTACCTCTGGCTAAGTCAGGTTAGATGGCAGCTGTCAGGACCAGACTCCCAGCTTGCTGTGTGATATTTACAGTCCTATCCTTATATCATTGTGCTCAGACATTCTTTTTTTTTTGGTGCCAGTCTTGGGTCTTGAGTAAGGGTCTAGACACAGTCCCTAAGCTTTTATGTTCAAAGCTAGTGCTCGACTGCTTGAGCGACAGCACGACTTCCAGATTTTTCTGTGCATGTGGTAGTGAGAAATAGAAACCAGAGCTTTATACGTACTAGGGGAGCACTCTACCACTGAGCCCCAGGAGTGACAACTGTATAACCAGATAAATGTGTAGATTGATAGATAGATAGATAGGCAGATAGGTAGATAGATGTATATGTATAAAGCAAGAGAGATGTCTGTATATTATGAAATTGCATATACGATATTACTACTAACTATTGGCAACTAAATTATTTCTTCCTTTTTTAAGTATCATGATTGAGTACATAATAAAGTATTAATTGAAAATTACTCAATGTAGTATAATTGTGTATAATTTTATAGTATGAAAATCATACACTAACTACTAATTTAATTGTTATTTTTATAACATTCCATTTGTACAGATGTATCATCAGAATAAGTCTCTTAGAACCTCCCACCATTCGTTAGTGGCAGTCTTTGTATTTGACCTCCAGGGCTAAGTTACCAGTTTTATTAGCTTCGCTAATAGCCCACCAAACATCAGCAATGCAAGGTCATGTACACTTTCTGGGCCTTGTCATTTAGACCCAGGATGGTCACAACACAAAGGAAAAAAATAGTAAAACCACCTCCTTGAACTTCTCAGTTTTATCCTTCTCCTTCTCCTAATTTTTTTTTTTTTTTGCCAGCCCCGAGATTTGGACTCGGGTTCTAGGATCCCAGGACCGGCTGTCTCAGAGGTGCCAAGACCTAAGCTCAGCCCCGTGCTTGGCCAAAAAAATAATAATAATAAGGCCCTGGCTTGGAATTTGCACCATTTTTTCTGGCAGGCCTGGGATTTGAACTCAGGGTCTGGGTAACTCTGTGGCATTGTGGGTGAAGAGGAAGCTCACCATCCTTGAAGACAAGAAATTCAAACCAGTTCTCAGGGCCTGAATTCAAGCCTCAGCACTGGAAAAAATAATATTCACATATGAGATCTATTTACATACATGGGTTTACTGAGCATGACATTTACTACCCTTATTTATTTAGTATTATTACACATATAAAACTTCATTTATTACGTCATATCACCTAGATTATATTTACATATGGATTATACATTATACTGAGACCCAGGACTTTCACACAGAAGGAAAAAAATGTGTCAAAGTTCGCTTCTTACTCCACGATTAAATTTTTGGCCATGCTGGGATTTCAACCCATGGCCTACAATGCCCAATCCATAAATGGGGTCACAGTCTTAGCACACCAGCCTCCAGAAAACTGAGCTGCCAGGGAGTTCTGAAGACCTTTGATCAAGCCACAGTAGTGCCCAATATATACATTGATAGATATGTATATATGTGTATATATACGTATATGTATACTGAGAGAGATGGAATGTGAGAATATTAAATTATATATATTATTACCAATTATTAGTTATTACATTATGCCACCATTTAATGAAGTAGCATGGTTGAATACATACAAAAGCATTAATTAAAAATTAGCCAATATCCTTCCATTAGGGGAATCATACCATGGTGCTAGAATTGAAGATATAAATCCAATAATATTCTGTGGCATTCTTAAGTAGAACCATGAATTAACTGCAAATTTAATTATTACTTTTATAATATTTTATTAGAATTCACACAAATAGGAATGAGTTTGTCAGGATCTCCCTCTATTTGTGGGGGTCAATCCTAGCAATCGAACTCCAAGGTAGTTTACTTCGAATACAAACCATTGAAATGACACTGTGAAGATTTCAGATTGTCACAGTTATAGAAAGAACAAGAAGAAAAGAAAGCCAAGTGTCAGCGGCTCCTGCCTGTAATCCTAGCTCCTCAGGAGGTTAAGATGTAGAGAATGCCAATTTGAATTCAGCCAGGACAGGAAAGTCGGAGACACTTATTTCTAAGAGATCACAGGAAAAAAAGAAAACAAAAAACCATGAGTAGGATCGTAGCTCAAGTTGCAGAGTACTGACCTTGAGCAAAAGGAGCTCAGGGACAGGGCCTAGGTTCATAGTTCAACCCCAGACCTGCCCCCTCCTCCAACAAAAAGGCAGCAATAACTCCATGTCTCTGTGTATGGAGGGATGATATGTGAATGATGGGCATTCAGCAGGTTGCCCATGCTCAGCCCACCCAACCTGGGCAAGCTGGGACAAGCCCTCAGAGTTCCTAGGCTGTAGGAGTGGTCGAAGGTTCTGGATCCATATTCTCTATCCCTCTGTAGTATGTGAGCCTAGACCTCTAGGGCCTGGTAGCTCTCACTTATTCATCCTTCCTCATTGCCGAGTCACAGACTGGTCCCAAATCTTGGCAAAGATATGAAATAGTGATTTCTATGTCGAATGGGGTAAACCTATAAATCCCACCCTCATAACTCCTGTTACAAGTCAGTCTTGGGCTGCAAATGTGGCTTAGCAGTAGAATGCTTACCTAGTATGCATGAGGCCCTGGGTTCGATTCCTCAGTACCACAGAAACAGAGAAAGCCAAAAGTGGCACTGTGGCTAGCCTTGAACAAAAGAAGCTCAGGAAAATGCCCAGACCCTGAGTTCAAGCCCCAAGTCTGGCAAAAAAAAGTGAGCCTGGTGAGACATATTCTTCTGGGACTCAGGAGGGCCAAGGTTAGAGGTAAGAGGTAGAGGGCAGGTGCTGATGGCCCACCCCTGTAATCTCAGCTACTCAGGAGGCTGAGATCTGAGGATCACAATTACAAGCAGGAAAGTCTATATGAGAACTTTTGTCCAATTAAACACCCAAAAAGCCAGAAGTAGAGCTGTGATTCAAATAGTAGATGCTAGCCTTGAGCACAAAAGCCCAGGGATAGCGTCCAGGCTATGAATTCAAAACCCAGGACTGGTACACACACACACACATACACACACACACACCAAGATAGAGCATTTTCCAGTTAGCCTGCACAAGTTCCATCTCTAGAGAAAGAAGGAAGGAAAGACTTACTCCAGGAAGTGATAAAAGCAGTGCCAAAATTCCACAGGAGTTCTAAAATGTGGAAAAGGACAGAGAGCCTCAGGCAGAAGGTCCAGCATGGGCAAATGTCCTGAGGTGTGGTGTAGAGCAGGGGATGTGGGTGGAATGAAGGTTTTGTGGCTTCAGACTAGTCTAGCAGTACATTCAAGGCTGGGTCAAGGTTTGTATTTGAGTCACAGGTAGGGAAGAGGTTGGGGTCCCAGAATGGGCCCCAGGGGGAAGATTAGCTTGACTTTTCACCATGGACCCAGCCATTTTCTGTGTCTGGAAGCATATTTTTCACAGCTCCTGACCCTCAGGCCTACTTTGCATTGAGGAGCCAGTGCAAATGCAGGGAAGAACTCTTGCTTAAGAAAACCCTCTAGTCCAATGCCACCAGTGGCTCTACCCCTTTAAATCCTAGCTACTCAGGAGACTGGGATCAGAGATCTTGGGTCAAAGCCAGTTCAGGGGAGGAAAGTTAGTGGGACTCTTCTTGCCAATGAACTACCAAAAGCCAGAAATGGCACTGTGGCTCACGTGGTAGAGTGCCAGGCTTGAGGGAAAAAGTTAAGAGACCAGGGCCCAGACCCTGAGTTCAAGGCCAGTATTGCCATAGAAAATAATAAAGAAAAGCTTTCAGGAGCTCCTAGTCCACTGTGGTGAAAGGCCAGAGCAGCTGGGTGCCAGTGGCTCATGCCTGTCCCCCAAACTCCTCAGGAGGCTGAGATCTGAGGATCGTGGTTCAAAGGCAGCCCAGCCAGGAAAGTCCAGGAGACGCTGATATCCAAGGAACCACCAGAAAACCGGAAATGGTGCTGTGGCTCAAGTAGTAAGCTGAAGAGCTGAGGGGACGGTGCCCTGGCCCAGAGTCCCATTCCCATGACCAACTCCCCTGGCCAGTTTGGAACTCACCCTTTGGCTCTAGGCAGAGTACTTTCCAGTGGGCCCCTGAGTTTCTCCCAATGTCTAGGTGTTCTACAAGTCTTGAGAGTAGCCCAGGGGAGGCCGTTTCCTATAGAGCAGGCCACATTATCAGAGAAGTGTCGAGCCTTAGGGCATGGAGGTCATTGGCCCCATCATCTGAATGGCATCTGTCATGGATGCAATGTGAATTTAAGCAGTAAATCAACGTCTCAGACCACAGTTCTGGGCCAGGAGGGGCAGAAGCTGCAAGATGGTATGGCAAGTAATGCCCACTCATGCAGGTATCAGAAGAGTGCTAATCTGTCAAGCACACCTCGGGCAGCTATTGAGTTGGGCTCATGAAAGACTTGTGGGCTCACGAAATCACAGCCAGCTGACTGCTGCTTCTAGCAGTCTCTATCCCTGGAGTCCCAGGGCTCAGAGCCCTTCTTTCCTCACCAGGGCTTGGGGATAAATGAAGGTCTGCAATCGTAGGCCAATTACAAAGGAGCATCCTTAGTGTTCTTTCCCTTGGCCCTGTGGCCCCATGCATGGATGGAGGGGCAGGTTCCCTGGAACTTACTGCCATGGCGCAGACCCTTAAGCCCAAGAAGGACTTGGGGAGAAACCACTTGATCTGGCTTGAGAGATTACTATGACTATGCCTCAGGACTGCTCCCAGTTCTGGCTCAGCTCATCATTACCACCTTCCTGTGTGTATGGGCGCATCTTGGTACTAGGTCTTGAACTCAGGTCCTGGGCTCTGTCCCTCAGATTTTTTCATTCAAGGCTAGCACTCCACCACTTGAGCCATAGCTTTTCTTCCAGCTTTCAGATGATTATTGGGAGAGGAGAGTCTCAAACACTTTTCTAGCTCTGCCTCTGAATGGCAATCCTCAGATCTCAGCCTCCTGAGTAGCTAGGGATATGAGAGCTTGAGCTATTGCTATCCTTCTTGGCTAAAGACAGAGTACCTCTCTCCCAGACTAGCACCCATCTACAGTTACCCCTCCTACCACATCCTTACTCCTCCAGGCTTCAGAGGAACCATACCTTTCCCTGAGGACAAAGAAATAGGACCAGGTTTGAGCTTTATGTTCTCCACACAGTAAGGGGCTGCTGGGAGCTGAAGTGTACTGTAGTTCAAGTGATAGAGCACCAACCTTATGTAAACAAGCTAAAAGATACCACCTAGGCTCTGAGTTCAAACCCTGGTAAATTCACACAGACACACACACACACACACACACACACACACACACACACCAAACAAGCACATACAAAAACATCCTTAGCAGGTCCCAGTGGCTTACACAAGCAATCCTAGCTACGTAAGAGGTTAAGCTCTTAGGATGGCCGCTTGAAGCCAGGCCAGGCAGGAAAGTCCATGAGACTCTTGTCTCCACTAAACTACTAAAAAAGATGAAAGGTGAGCTGTGGTTCAAGTGGTAGAGTGTTAGCTTTGAGCAATGGAAGCTTAGGGACAGTGCCTAGGCCCTGAGTTCCAGCTCTAAGATTTTTTTGACACCCTTTGACCCACCTCACCCCCAATCAGGCCATAAATCCAGATTTTGGTCACCCTGGATCTCACTTCCACTCCTGCCACTTTCACAGCACTGCCACAAGTGGCCGGTGTGTGGCCAGCACTGGATTAAGAAGTGAACGTACAACAAGGGAGCATAGCCAAGTCAAGGCTAATGACCCAGAACATTGAGGTATTGGCCATACATCCCCTAGTTCCCTGGACCTAGAATCTAAAGTGTGTGCATCTGGATTCTGGGCATCCAGAATCATCTAGAAGGACATGAGCAGCCAAGCTGGGGGTGGAGGGCGGTGGTGGAGGAGACAGACTTTCCTGGGACAAGGTATGTTGACATTTCCTAGACACCGAAGGATACTTCCAAGCCACCTTGGTCTCACCTCGCATGTATCCCCGGATCCTCCTTGCTTGGGCGGCCTTCAGATAGCTATCAAGCTCGAGTTGGTTAGGGCCACCGGAAACCCTCCCTCCTCCACTCCACTGCAAGCATGCAGGGAGGGACATGCAGACAGAGACCCAGGTGAGGAAAAGGACAGGACATCGCATGACTGAGCTCCCCCAGAGGCAGGGGAGACCCTGTGCCAGCTGGCCATGCTGACCCAGAATCCCCTGGAGGCGCCCAAATATTTGGGCAGGCCCGACTTGGGCCCCAAAGAAAAGCTGGAATGTAGGCGTCTGGCAATTTAGGACTCATTGTAGACTTTGATAGGGGGCTAAAGGGCAAGGTCAGTGTGGAGGAGGGGCACCATCCAAGGTCAGAAAGAGGCAGACAGGCACCCAGGAAGGGGACAGAGAAAGATGAAAGAAAAATACACACACACACACACACACACACACACACACATGGGTAGCCCAAGGCCTCAGCAGTCCCTGAGCACCCTGAATATCCCACCCCCAAGAAGATGGTACCACCATCCTCAGACCAAGTGTAGACAAAACTAAGGACATCTTACACATCTGGAATGGCTCATAACACATCTTGGCATTTCCTAAACGTACACACCACTATGCAGAAAACTCAGCTACATTATTTTTGGTTGTTAGTCATGGGGATTGAACTCTGGGCTTGCACGCAGTCCCTCAGCTCTTCAGTTGAAGGTGGGCGCTCTACCACCACTTCTGGCTTTCTGGTGGTTCACTGGAGATAAAGTCTCTGAAATTTCCCTGCCCAAGCTGGCTTTGAACCGCGATCCTCAGATCTCAGCCTCCTGAGTAGCAACGATGACAGTTGTGAGCCACTAGCAGAAACTGGCTTCAGCCTCCTTCTTAGACACAGGGGAAACCCAACTCGTCAGGCCACAAACCACATGCAACCCTTCAATTCAGACTTTGTCACCAGCATCCAAAACCATTCTTCCATGGATGGAGAGCATATAATTGACACTACCATCCCACCCCTGCTCCCATTCACCCACTCCCTGCCTGCCACAGGCCACGACCTCTGGAGTTCTTGGTAAGGCACCGCCCACCCTGCTATGGCTTCACATTGGTGCAAATTTGGGGAGTACTTAGAAATGTCTGTACAGTGAGACCATCATCTGGTCTCCCAACCACAGCAACCTCACTATTTCACCATCTCTTGCAAGCAAGGAAGGGGTGTCTTTCTTTCTTTCTTTCTTTCTTTTTTTGGTTGAGGGGCTTGAACTCAGGGCTTGGGTACTGTGCCTGACATCAATTTTTCCTCAAGGCCAGTGCTCTACCACTTGAGCCACAGTGCCACTTCTGGTTGGAGATTGGAGATGAGGTTCTCGTGGGACTTTCCTGCCTGTGCTGGGAAATGAGATCCTCTGGATCTCAGCCTCCCGAGTGGCCAGGATGACAGGTGTGGGATGACAGGTGTGAACCACCAGCTCATGGCTTAAGGTGTCTAGTCCTTCAGAATTTCCACCTAGTCCTCTAGATGCTACCACTTGGACACCCCCTCTACCTCCCTCAGGGAGAGCAAAGGGAAGCTCTGAATCTGGGTGGGGCCGTGTGGATTAAAGGGCCCCCTCCACATCACTAGGCCTCTCTAACCTCCCATCTGCCCCCTCCAGATTTCCTTGTCATCCAGGGCAGATCAGACCCACTAGGAGTTTTGGGGACTGCCCTATATCACCCTTACCCACCCAACCGTTACCTGAGGATTTCTGGGGCCAGCTGCTCCAAGTCCCGGTGGAAGACGTTGGGAAGGTTGCTGAAAACCAGGTAAAGGAATGCCCAGGGCAAAAGGAGTCTTCAGCTCCCCTCTGCCAAAGGAAACACAAATTATGGATGGCTCTACTAAGAGCTTCAGGGCATAGCCATCAACTTGTCACCAAGGTCCCTGAGCGAACTGTTTTATAGTGACAGTCCTGGGGCCTGACCTCGGGGCCCTGGCACTGTCCCCGACTTTCTTTGTCTCCAGGGGAGTGCTCTTTCACCTGAGCCACAGTGCCACTTCCAGCTTTTTCTGTGTATGCAGGACTAGGAATCGAACCAGTGCTTTTCTGCATGGTAGGAGAGCCCTCTACCTCTAAGACTCAATCCCACCCCTGGATAGCTGTTCTTCTGTATCCCCTCAGGCCTGTCTTTGGACAGTCTCGCACATCTATACCAAGTCTCACACACCTATACCAAGTCTCACACATCTATACTGAGTCTCTCACCAGCAGCCCTGCCTGGAAATGAACATACTCTGCTATGTTGTCCATCATCTGCAGCACCTTTGCTCTCTTTGGTTCCTATCAGATCCTCCTTGGTAAGCAAGACCCCCTTTTCAAGTGCTGCCTCCAAGAAGCCCGTTCCGATCACCTTGGCAAAGCTGGAGCCTCTCCACTCTGTAGGCTGCTGGCCTTGTCACGCTCTGCCTTCCAGCCAGTGTGGGTTGAGAGTGCACGAAGGGGAAGGTCTGGATTCCACCACTGAGTTCGGAAGTTCCTGATACACCACCCAGGGATAGGTGTTGTAGCACACTCCGTGACAGTGGGCTCGAGGCCTGGGCAATCTCTGGGGAAAAAGACAGGGCCATTTTTTTGTGTGTGTGTAGGCTTGAACTGTGAATCTGGGAGCTGTCTCTCTGAGTTTTATGGCTCAAGAGTGGTGCTCTATCACTTGAGCCACCGCTCCACTTCTAGATTTTTGGTGGTTCCATGAAGAGTAGAGTCTCACAGGCTTTCCAGCTTATGGCTGGCTTCAAACTCTGATCCTCAGATCTCAGCCTCCTGAGTAGACAGGATGATAGGCATGAGCCTGAGCCCCAGGTGACGGGCACCAAAGGCTTTATTTTTTTTTTCTCCCGTTTATCTCCTGTCAACTAACAAGCCCAAGTTAAAATAATCAGTTACAGGGGATCAGATTCCTCACCTAGGTCAGTTAATCCAAGGAGATAAAGTGTCTTTGGAAAAGGCTAGTCTGAATTGGCCTAGGGGTGTGTGTTTGTGTGTGTGTGTGTGTGTGTGTGTGTAAGTGTCAGGGATACCTACCCTCATCTCTGTGGTGCCTCATCCTCCCAGCAAGGAGTGCATCCAGGATCCTGACCCCAAGGAAGGTGGGTGGGGGAGGGTACTTAAGGTCACATCCAGGGGGATGATCCGAATTCTGTCTTGCAACTGAAGCCTGGAAAGATAAAGGAGAGAAGAAGAGGTTTAGGGGAACATCAAGGGGAGCCCCTTATCTTTGGCTACAACTACCAGCGAGAAGACTGAATCCATCTTTCTTGCTAGTCAGATAAAAGTTTTACACTGTTCATTTATTTTATGATTGTGTTAGTCCTAGGGCTTGGATTCGGGGCCTGGGTGTTATCCCTGAGCTTCTTTTGTTCAAGGCTGAGTCTCTACCACTTGAATCACAGCACCAGATCTGGCATTTTTGTGTGGGCTTGGGGAGGGAGGTGGTTTATGGTAGATAAGAATCTCACAGACTTTCCTGCCCGGGTTGGCTCTGAGTCATGACCATCAGACCTCAGCCTCCAGGACAGCCAGGATGATGGGTGGGAGCCATGAGCTCCTGACCACCACCATCCATTTATAATCCCTTTGGCCCAGAGCTGGGCCACCCACACTGCACCACCTTGTTGGGAGTAGGAAGCAGACATGAGTGAGTTTGATACTTCAACAGCCTACCTATCTTTGAGCATTGTTCTGGGTCAGTCTGATGGAGGCTTCATCCTTATGCACAGCAATGACTGGGCTCTGTCACAAGAACAAATGTCCCCTGGGAGGTGTCAGGTCTGGGGCTTTTCCTCTGCACCTCCCTCCCCTAACCGAAATGACACTCCCCAGAAAAGGGTAGTAGACACCGAGAATTTTCATTGTCTTATAGCCAGGGTCTAGCCAGATAGGTGGGGTATGCGTCAGAGGCCCGGGATTGGGCTGCGCAGGGGGACAAGGCAACACCTCCTCATCCACTTTCCTTCAACGGTGTAGCAGAGGGATGTGGGGAAGAATTCACGGTATTTACAATGAGTCTAGCTGGGGCACAGAGGGGCTTACCTCATGAAGCTGGTTCAACAGACTGAGCAAAGATGCTCCTGACCCACAGCCCACCTCCAGAATGAGAGTGCCACCTTGGGTTCCAGCCACATGGGGATGCTGGCCCACCTCCTACAGTACCCATTCAACCAGTTCCTGAGAGAGAAAGAGAGAGGGGGGAGAGAGAGAGAAAGAGGGAGAGAGAGAGAGAAAGGGAGAGAAAGAGGTCCAGATTACACTTAAGACACGTGCTGGTGTCTCAGGCCTATAATCCTAACTAAACAGGAAGCTGAGATGTGAAGATCATGGTTCATAGTTGGCCCTGGCAGGAACGTCAGTGAGACTCATCCTCAAAGTACCAACAGAAAACCGGACGTGATGCTGTGGCTTATGTGGTAGAGCCCTAGCCTTGACCTGAGGAACTCAGGGACAGCATCCAGGCCCAGAATTGAAGCCCCACGAATGACAGGAAGTGGATGTCCCACCACAAGAAGTGGACTGAATAACACCCACTATCCTAGGAAGCATGGCAGAGAAGTCAGGCCGAGCTTCCTGTCAGCTGGGGTCATGAGTAGGTCACCTGGCTTCTTCATGCCTTGTTTTCCTCAGCTGCAAAAGTGAATACAGTGAAGGATCCCCTTCCTCATGGGGATAGGGTAATGATGAAAGACAGTCATGTTTTGTTTCATAATCCCACACCTGTTGCCTGATAAATAGCAGACCTCATCTGAGCCCATTCAGGGTAACTTCCAGTCATAGCTCACAGAATTGTTGAGAACCATATCTGACAGATTCTCCCTCTATGCCTGGCCCTGCTCCAGAGATCCCTCTGTATTGGTCCCTTGTTTCCTCACAATTGTCCCGTGAGGAGACTGAGGTCCAATGGTCGATATCCAACACAGAGCTTCACCTGTGGTCAAGAATCAGCTGCCCTTGACTAAGAGTTTGGGACAATCCATCTACAAGATGACTCAGCGGGGCGGTAAATGTCTACCACCCCCCCCCCCCACACACACACACTCACACAAACATACCTCAACCTTACGTTTTACTTTCTTTTTCTTGGTTGTGGGGCTTGAACTCTGGGCTTGGGTGCTGTTCCTGAGTTCTTCAGCTCAAATCCAGCACTCTACTACTTGAGCCACAGCACCACTTTGGGTTTTCTGGTGCTTTATTAGAGAGAAGAGTCTGAGGGTCTTTCCTGCCCAAGCTGGTTTTGAACCATGATCCTAAGATCTCAGCTCCTGAATACTTAGTATGACAGCCATAAGCCACTGGCACGCAGCCAAAGATGGTTTTCCATGCCTGTCATCCTATCCTTTCAGGAGACAGATCTGAGGACTGCAGTTGCATGCCACCCTTGGCAGCAAAGTCATTAACTATTATCTCCAATTAAACACCCAAAAATGTTGCAAGTGGAGCTGTTGCTCAAATGGTAGAGGGCTAGCTTTGAGCATAAAACAAGGGATGGGACACAGGTCCTAGTTATAAGCTTTTTCTAGCATAGACCCACCCAAGAAAGAAAGCAGGTGAGCACACAGGAGCTCAAAGTTCACACATAATACTCAAGACTCACAGAATAGACCCCATCCTGCTCTGATCCTCCAGATTCTATGTCCTAGATCATGACAGTCTTAGATGGGACTGACCATGCACCAAGTCAGGACGTTCAAGTAGAATCTCATACTGAAGATGACCTCATCAAGGACTCAAGATCTCTCCCTGTCCTGCCTCGACACTGGGCAGTCAGTTGAGGTCTAGTTATCCAACCAAGGATATGGGAATGACTAGATTTCTCAGCCACGGGATGCAGACTGGAGGGCTCTAGGTCCCTCTCTCTCGAGAAGGAGAAATGGGCTGGTCCATCCCAGGAATGTTCTTGGGTTGTGAGTATCCTCAAAGAAACAACCCTGCTCAGAACCCAGTGCCTCTGGTTTTCCAACCAGCCTCGACCTTCAGTCAGCCCTCTCTGAATCCCACATCTGTCTTCTAGAATAAAGGCTGAGCCAGCAGAGACCCACCTCTACCTCTGAGAATGGCAGTCACAGGGCCCTAGAGTTCCCTAGAAGTCTCAGAGCAACACGGGTCTGACTCCCGCCCTCATTTCCTGGCTGTCATGTGCCAGTGGCACGTCTACCTCTGTCTCTTGACCAGGAATGAACACTGCGGGTGTCATTTTCAGATTGAGCCAGCAAAAGTCCCAGTCCCCAAGGATGTACTGCACAGGCATCCTGTAGCCAATGACAACCAGGTCGTCAATGGTGAACCCAGAGTGCCAGGATTTTAATGGCCATGTGGCTGTGTCGAAGGCTCTATCACTGATGGTCTAGGTTGTCAGGTGAGGTCATGGCTCCAATGGCCTGACACGCCTGATCTGGGATCGTCCTCCCTCTTCATCTTCATGCTTATCCCTTGACAACGCCTCTTGACACTCTTTCACTCTATACCTCCCTAGCCAGTGAACACTTTCTTCTTATCTGACAGGAAAATAAACTCAGTGAGACAGGGGAGATTGAAACTCTGTGACCCACCCTGAACCCTATGGTCTACCCGAGGCTGTTTCCCTCTGCAGTCAGCGACCACACAGATTCTGGATGTCATGAAGTCACTGAGGGGTCTGTGACTTGGTCCTACATACTGGATTTTGGCTCTGAAAGTGACCCCACAGAGATTGTGAATGTTTGGCTCCCTTGATCCAGGGACTCCAAACCAAGGCTTGCATGCTCCCTTCTTCCTTCCTTTCCTCCTTTTCTCCCTCCATCGTTTCCTCCTCTCTTTCTCTTTCCTCTCTTTGTGTCACTCCTAGGCGTTGAACTCAGAGCCTGGGTGTCGTCCCTGAGCCTTTTTACTCAAAGCCAGTCATCCACTTTTTACTTGAGCCACTCATCCACTTCTGGCGTTTTCTTTTTGGTAGTTACTTGGCGATAAGAGTCTTACAAGCTTTCCTGCCTGGACCTTAAGCCTCAATCCTCCCATCTCAGCCTCCTAAGTAGCTAGGATGTCAGGTGTGAAGCACCTGCATCCAACTCAAACCAAGATTTCTTCATGTGCTGTGGAACCAGCACTGGAACTTTTCATTGTCTATGCCGCCCCCTTCCCTCCCGGCCCTGGAGCACACTGTAACCGTTTGCTGTATAAATAAATGAGCATCTGCCTACAACAATACTACAGAAAAGTCCCATCCAATTCGGTAAGCATCCTGGGTGGGGGAAAAGCCTGATGTAGCTTTCCCACTGTTCTCCCTCCATTCCCACCCTCCTGGTGCCACCCACTTAACTGTTTTGTTTCCAAGGATGTTAGTGGTGATGTACTCACTGGATTCCGGGGTCTCTGGGATGCCTATCTTCTCAAAGATCTCTATCCAGCCACTGACCAGCTCTGTGGAACTCAATTCCCTACTCAGGAGTGAACAAGGTTGCTGTGAAGTGAATGCCTGGCTCAAGAACCCTCTTCTCCACTCTCTGGGTCCAGAAAGGATGGTCCACCATATCCGGTCCCCAAATTTCATGTTGCAGAGAAAGGATCCTTGAGGCATCCCGGGTCTCTGAATCTCCCAGAGTCCAGTACAAGTTTTGGGAATTGTCTCTGTTCACAGCTGGCAGGCTGCGGGTGGGGAGGTCACAGTCTGTGCTCCCCATGACATCCTCAACTGTAGTGGACACCCTAGAGAGAGCCAGAGGAGAATCAACAGCTGCCAGAGAAAGGCAGTCAAGGCATGACCTTCATAGCAGGACACCATCTGGCTTGGGAACTCTGCTTGTGCCACTTTGAACGTCATTGTTTGGTGGCTGAAATGGTCCATCTAATTTGACCGACCCAGAATCCCAGGCATTAGTAGAAATTGCCAGCTTCAAGAGAAACAACGCTGGAAAATCTGGCATTTCACTTGTCCCAATCAAACTTAAAGGGTTCCAAAGTCAGTAGACCCCTTTTCCTTGCAGACAGCCTACAGCAGGTTACAGAAAATGGCATTCAGAGAGCCCTAGCTAACTGCCATGTCCTGATCCCAAGCACGCTCCAGCATGGGGAACACACTTGCTTACCATTGCCCAGCTGGAAACAGCCCAGGAGGGCACAGATTGGAGTCTGCAGAACTCCAGAGAGGACTGCCCACCAGTGCACTGCCCAGGGAGGGTATCCACACCACCATTGGGTGCCCGGAGCCCCCTTCCCTGATGCCCACAGACACTGCCAATGCCTGGGTAAGATTCCCCTCTCATTCTCGGTCACGGTGAACCATCTGCCATGTCACACCGTTTGACACTTCCCAGACCCTCTTAGCTTCACAGCCACTGCCCTACTCCCCCCCCCCCCCCCATCTCATTCCCTATTTATGTTTGGCAGACACATTCCCAACTTTGAATTAGCTCCAATTATACACACCAGAGCATATTGTCTGGCTGGAAGAGTGCAGCTGTGGTCACAGTAGCCTCATGAGCCTTCTAGCTGAAGACAGATGAGCAGGTGTCCACTCTGGTCTGCGGTTCACACAGGCCTCCTAAGGGAGACCCACACAGGTCCAGCAGCTACTGTGGGCTGCAAGAAAGGGGAAGAAAGAGGTGGAAAGGAACATCTACTGAAACCTTCCCTAAAGGAGCCATGAAATGTTGAAAGAGAATACAAAAATTGTCGCTGGGCTCATACTGGACATTAATGATTAAAGAACAACAAATAAAATGCTTTTGCTCTTTTTAGACACGGTGACAAATATATTTTCATTGTTCTCATCTCCCTGCTATCCCAACACACACACACACACACACACACACACACACACACACACACACACACACACACACACACACACACAGAAACACAAACACACAAAAATCCAAACCAGTGACAGAAGACTTATCCATGCAGCACTTGGAATTTGCCAACTGATTATTCACCTGAGCACAGACAGGCTGTACCATGAGAAAGATGATCTCTCTCTCTCTCTATCTCTCTCTCTCTCTCTCTCTTTCACTCACACACATAAGCATACAGACTCAGAGCAGTGCCTCTCCTGAGTTTGTTGGTTTCTCATCTGGGCATGTACCAGCTCGAGCACGGGGGTTCCCTTGTCAGAACCAGGGGCTCCCACCCAAGGGAAACAATGCTCTAATAATGCAGAACCACCCTGCATCCTCCTTTTTCTAGGGCCAGACGCTTCCCCTTGGCAACAACCAGCCTTGACTTCCCATTCACCAAAACCCTAGGCCAGGACGCTGGGTGAAGGAGTCTGGAGACAGGTGGCTCCTCAGAGCCTGGACAGAAAACAAAGTAGGGGGTCATGGTGCCTACAGAAAAGTGTCTGGCCTGGGGTGGGGTCGTTGTTGGGGACTTTGTTGGGGTCCTAAAGGCTATATATATGGATGGACTCCCTACTTCCAGCTTAGATACTTCTGGGTGACTTGGTGGATTCTTGGGTAGGACAAGGAGACTAGATGGCCTGGGAACACTAGCAGAGGTTGGCAGAGCTGGGAAATGTGATCACCCAGTCAGAACTGTTGACAACTGGGGTTGGGGGTACAGGCCAGGTGTATGTTTGTCAGAGGGGGTGTGTTTTTCTGCCAAATATCCACCTTCTATCTGACCCCAGTGCCCTCACCTCTCTAGTGGGCTCTTCTGGGAATGTCCTCAGGTGAAAGGGTGACTGAGCACAGAAGACAAGGGTTCACACATCAAGGGAGCCTATGTTCTGCATCTAACACCCCCCTCCCAGTGAAAATGAAAAGACCTTAGAAGGCAGGTGTGGAGGTGCTGCTTCCCACCTCTGACTAAAGCCACCAGGTTCTCACCAGGGAAGGGTGCAGATGCGTGGCTGTGTGGCTCCCACTGCTCCAGGCCAGGGGTTCTGCAGTGCCCCCTCTACACCCATCCCTCCAGCTTCCCTTTTCCTGGGACACTGGCCACTAGGGATGAGGGTGGGATCCCTGGGTAGACACCCACATCCACCCCCCACCCCTGGAGTTCATTTGTGGCAGAGCCAGGGTGGACTTTGGGGCGCTGGGGATATCCAGGGGTGGATTGAGAGGGGAGGTGAGAGGAACGGGTCCGGGTCCACACAGGTGGGTGGAAGGGTAGAGTAGGGGGGTTGCAGGGTGCAGGGGTCGTGGGGTGCAGGCATGCAGGGTGGCCACTCACATGTGCTGCTGGGAGAAGCTGTAGGCTGTGACTCTGGGTGCGTGCCCCGAGTATGAGGACCACAGGCCTGGACCAAGTCAGGGCCACAAGCCATCCAGGGGCACGCCATCTCCCCTAAGTGCCTGCAAGAGGCTCCGAGTTTTGGAGCTGTCAGAGCCATGTTTGAAACACGGTGCTGCTGGGAGGAGGAGGAGGCATCTGCAGGTGCGTGGTGGGGCTGTGTACAGCCTCTGCTCCTTCTCCTCAGCCGCCACCAATGCCTCAGTGGCCTCCTGCCCTGTGAAGGCGGCTTCCGCCACCATCTCCACCTCCACCTCAGTAGCCTCTGCTCTGCTGTGTTCCCTGCCACCATGGCTGCCGTGCCTCTGAGGGGCTGCACCCAGCAAAGTGCCTGCCATGCAGGCTCAGCATCCCACCCTATGATCTGGGCGGCCACCACCACTGAAGCCGTTTCCACTGGTGCTTGTGCTCATGCTCACTCTTCTTTCTGCTCTCTCTTGGCCAAACAATCCTCTCCTGGGCCACCCCATCCCTGTTGCACACATGACCGTGACCCTTTGGGTCCCTGGCCATTGCTGCCACCAAAGTAGGCACCTGGGTCCGGCCCCTCCTCCCCTGGGCCCCGCCCCCCACCCACAGTTGCAGACCTGACTGGGCCCTGAGGCTTCCAGACCATAGCAATTGCAGCCTTACCTCAGCTCAGCACTCCCCCCAACCCCAGTACTGCCAGGGGGATTGAATCTCCCCTCAGCCCCATCCCTGGAGGAGACTCTCCTCCATCCTCCTCCACTCCACACACCAAGCAGTTGCATGGTGACACTCATGCATGTATGTGTGTTTATGTTTGTGTGTGTGTGATTGTTGGGGATAACTACCTCTCAAGGACTCAGAACATAGCACCCTCTGGGATGACTCAGCACACAGCGCACTTCCAAAAACAGCACAAAGCACCCTGTGTAAAGGACTCAGCACACAGCTCCCTTTGAAGGACTCAATATGCAGTACGCTGGGTAGAGTACTCAGCACACAGCACCTTTTGAAGGAGGGAGTCCATAGCCCACAGTGTAAAGGACTCACTGCATGGTATGCTTTGAAAAACTCTGCATGTAACACTGTTTCCCAGGGACATCATGTTAAGACTCCACACATCACACCATGTTAAGACTCCACACACAGCAACCTTTGAAGGGCTGAGTATGAAGCACCCTGTGTAAAATACCCAGTGCACAGCACCCTTCAAAAACTCAGTACATGGACTGGGAAGGTGGCTCAGTGGTAGAGCACTTGCCTTTCTTGCAGGTGGCCCTGGGTTCGATTCCCTAGCACCACATAAGCAAAAAGGAAAAAAGCCAGAAGTGGCACTGTGGCTCAAGTGGTAGAGTGCTAGCCTTGAGCTGAAGAGCTGAGGGAGAGCGCCCAGGCCCAGAGTTCAGGCCCCATGACCGGACCCCCAAAAAACAAACAAACAAAAAACAAAAAAACTCAGCACATAGAACAATTTTGAGGGACTCAACACACACCACACTGTGGAAGAAATCAGCACACAGCAACATTTGAAGGACAGTACAGAGCACCCTGTGTAAAGGACTCAGCACACTGCACTCAAAAAGGTCAACTCATCCCTCTCTTCTCAAGGGCTCAGCACATAGCACAACCCTTTGGGATGAATTAGCATACCACACCTTTTGAAGGACTCAGCTTACAGTACGTTGTGTGATGGACTCAGCACACAGCACCCTTTGAAAAACCCAGGACAGCCCACTCTTCTCAGGGACTCAGCACATAGCACCCTTTGGGATGACTCAGCAAACAGCACCATTTTGAGGACTCAGCACAAAACCCCCATGAGGGAAGGACCCAGAAATTGCGTCTTTTGAAGGACTCACCATATAGCTATATGTCACAAGTTCAGCTGTCATTAGAATTAGGGTGCTTTCTTCAGTATCAACATTCTTCAGAAACACTTCACAAATCCTACTAGTTCACATTTAGCCAACCTGTGTTTTATGGGGAAAGGTCAGCTGGGAGTCTTGAACTCAAAGCTTGGCGGCCCTGTCCCTGAGCTCTTTGGTTCAATGCTAGAGCTCTACGACTTGGAGGCACAGCTCCCATTTTGTTTTGTGGGGTTGTTCTTTGACAGGTCTTATGGTGGTAAGGCCAAGTTGGGGTATCCGTGGGCAAAGGTTCTTAGCTCAGCCTGGAGCTGACCTCTCCCTTCCTTGTGTCCCTGGTAAGCCGGGCCTCCTGGAACTCTCTTGGCCTAGGGTGGAACAGACCTGCTCTGGCATCAGCAATCAGGGTGAGCAAAAGTCAGCTTGGCCCTGGTCACTTCCCCAAATTGAACTCTTGAGGATGATGGCAGGGGGCCGCATGTTCCGCGTCTGGCCACGAGGGAGCAGGAGTCGCCCACCATAGAGATTGTACTTACGAGTTGTGTTTACTCTTGCTTCCCTGGGGCCCCCATCATGCTTCAACCACCCTAGACAGAAAAGTCCTTGAGACTCTTACCTACAATTAACCATCGAAAAGCAAATGGGGCTGTGGCTCAAGGGGCAGAGCACTAGCCTTGAGCAAGAAAACTCAGGGATAGAGCCTAGGCCCTGAGTTCATACACACACACACACACACACACACACACACACACACACACACCACATGCATACAAAATCAGAAATACAATCTTTAGGTATTGTCTACTTTTTCCCCACTAAGCCTGGTGGCTGCTGGCCTAGGTGTTTGATGCATATACCACCTGACATCTTTAATTTTTGGGGAACAGAATTGCTAGGAGGTCAGCCTTCCCCCATCCCAGCTCCTTGAGTGGGTCATGGTCTATCCAGGCCCTTTGGGCCTCCTTTACAGACTTGCCAAGATGCCTCCAAAGGCATCATATACTGGGCACTGGTAGCTCATGCCTGGCATCGTTGCTACTCAGGAAGCTGAGATCTGGAGGATCATGGTGCCAAGCGAGTCTGCAGAGGACAATGTATGAGACTCTTATCCTTGATGAACCATCAGTAAACAAAAGTGGCACTGTGGCTCAAGTGGTAGAGTGCCAGCCTTGAGAAAAAGAGCTCAGGGACAGCGCTCATGGCCAACAACAACAAGGAGAGGCATTGCATGTTGGCTTTGGGATTGGCATGGGCCAAATATAATTGGAATTTTCAAGTGCTCCAAGACAAAACAGTACCTGCTTTAGTCCCGTGCTCCTCCATCTCGTCTCACCCCTTGGCCTTGTCCATGCTTTGGGTCAGCATGGCTCTGGCTAGATGGGAGGGCTCCAAGGAAGGTCCCACAGCAATTACCCCACCTCCTTCTGCCCTTCTCACCCTGCTGCTTCTGCTCTTTGCCATAGACCGTCTTCCTGTAATCCATGCATGAGGTCATCACTGCCAACATAGTGGTGAGTGGTGGGTCTGGTCTAACTCAGAGCAGTCAGAGGTGGAAGTGGGTCTGGGACTAGGAGCTTCCACCCTGGGTGTGGGCTGAGGCCAGGGCTGACATTTAGTTCATCCTGAGCCTTGCAGTGGTGGGGAGACAGTGTAGACTCCACATTGAGTCAGGTAAGATCAGAATCTGGAGGACCATGTGTGGGAGAGGATGTAGGACTCAGGGGGCCACTGTTGTTGGTACTATCTCAGGACTCCCCTCTCCCTTTCTCATCCCTCAATGTTAGAAGAGAAACTTCAACTAAGGGTGTGGGAAGAGGGGGCGGGGGAGTATTTTGTTGTGAACCAGACTTGTGCTTCATATTCATCCTAGCCCCTACTTCCTATTTATCTGAGGAATGGCCATATGGGTTTGGGAGGGGGGGGAGAATCATCTTAGCGGAACATGTGGCTAAGTGGTATAGTGGTCGCCTACCATGCCTGAAGCCCTGGGTTCGATTCCACACAGAAAATGTTGAAGGAGAGGTGGGGCTCAACTGGTAGAGGGCCAGCAGTGATCAAAAAGAGCTTGGGGGGGGGACCAAGATGGTGATGGGGCAGTAGGGAAACGCCACAGCTCTCCCGAACCAAAAAGAGAGTTTGAGTTCCAACACTTAATCTCCCCAAGAGACCGACAACAACAAAAAGACTAACACTCAGAGAAAAACAAGAGATGGAAAATAACAAAAAAGAAAGAGAAGAAAAGAAGAATTTCAGAACAGAGAAGAGCGAAGACCCCTCCCCCAACCTTTACTGGCCGAGCGGCAGTGTGCCAAGCCGCGGCCAGCCGACCCGGCAGGGGCTGCCGGAGCCCCAGAGACACAGGGGGCCGCCTACAGATCACCCGCGCAGAAGCCGCCTGAGGTACCGGTTTGCAGAACAGCTGATAGCCACAAACAGAGAAACCTACCAGCCGGGAGTCTCCATGAGGATCCCACCCCCACCCATCACTCTCCACCCGAGCAGAGAGGCTCCATCCAGCCAAAGCCGCCTGGCACCGGCAGCGCGACAAAGGGACCTGTCTGCAGACCACCCGCACAAAAGCCACCTGAGGCACTAGACCCTCCCGATCACGATCGCAACGACCCGGCGGGGGCCGCCCAGGTCCCAGAGGCACAGGGGGGTGCCTGCAGATCACCCGCGCCTGAGCATGGACACTGTGGACCCGACAGCTTCGATGGAGGCAGAGACAGAAAAGAATCACACAGAGCCACCACCGCCCAGCCCAGCCCACAACCACCCCAACTGAACTCAGATTGCAACAGCAACTGAAGACCTACACCACACAGAAACAACCAGCTCCAGGGTGAGTATTCCACAGGGGACAGTGTATCCCTCAAGGGAGACCAGAGCTGGAGGGAATCCCCAGATGCTGACCTAGACTCCCTACCCCAACACCCGGACCACAGGACCCACTAAAACTGGGAACTGTTCGAGAACTCCACCAGCCTGTGGAGCACACTCCGCTGGCCAGGCCAGAGCAAGAGTGCCCCTGGAAGGGAGCTTAAATGCCCAGGCCAGGAACAGTGCCCCTGGGTCAAGACTACCAACAGTAGAAGAAAATTGAACTGTGTCCTCCAGGCTGCATAACCTAGGTGGTATACACATCAGCACAGGTCTAACGAGCACGCTCCAGGCGGGGGCCTGAACCAGGCCTGGGGATCCGGTGCCTGAACAACACAACTAACTCCTCCCAACTGAAGTCAAAAGCTGAGCATACGCCTCAACAGAGGGGAGAAAATCAGGAAACAGCACTCCCCGGGAAGCACACCTGTGACAACAAAAGACCTGGAGGCTCAGGACAAGAGAAGCCCAAACCCCACCAAAACTCCACCCATATACCTTAGGCTGGGAATTGGGCAACACAGGCTGCCAGCACCTGATAGTAAGCAGGAGCTCAGGCTGATAAGGCGGCTCAGCAGTAGAGTGATAGTCTTGGATGTACGAGGCCGTGGATCTGATTCCTCAGCATCACAAAAGCAAAAAGGGTCAGAAGTGGTGCTGTGACTCAAATGGTAGGGTGCCAGCCTTGAGCTGAAGAGCTGAGGGACAGCACCCAAACCTAGAGTTCAAGCCCACAACTAGCCCAAAACAAACAAACAAACAAATAAACATCAGGAGCCCATAGCAGACTCCAGTATTTGGGAGAGTGCATCCAGAGCATCTGATCTTCCCAAGAGCACCCGTAGGAGCAAACACAAGCAGTCTAGGCTGCTCAACCCTTCCAAAGGCGGGAATTGCCAGCAATCTACAGCAGAGAGCCAAGAATCCTAAGTAGGTCAGAACAGCAGCTGGAAATAGGCTCCCAACAGAACCCAGATCAGGCACACACTCTCTCTACCAATACAGAATCAGCAACCAAGCAAAGACAGACACACCAAAACAAAATTGCAGAGCAGTCTCCTGAACCCCCATGCGAAAATCACAGAGAAAAATCACAAGGTTTACCACCACCCAGGACAGCAAGCTCACCACAAAAGCCAGCAGCCATGCAGGGGAGAGCCCCAGTGGGAGCAAAGCAGGAATGGAAGACAAAAGCTATATCCAAGGGGTGCTGGAGGCAATGACTCAAGAAATAAAGCGAGAAATTGATCAGAAATTGAAAGAGCACAAGGATGAACTATCAAAAGAGAAACAGGATACCAAACAAGAGTTGGATGCAAAAATAGAAGCTGCACAAACCTCAGTAAGAAGTGAGATAAACGCCAAATTAGAGGTAATACATACTGAGACCAGTACTCTGAGAACCAACATTGAATCCATAAAGGGATCCATTTCCTCCATGCAAACCACAATAGAAGCCACGGTCAACAGAGTGAATGAAATGGAAGGTAGAGTGTCAGATACAGAAGACAGAATACACCAACTGGACCAAAAAGTGGCAGATATGGAAAAATCACTCAAATTAAACCAAAAGGAAATTCAAGAGATAATGCCAAGAAACTTAACCTTCATATAATCGGAGTGGACAAAGATGAGGAATTCCAGAGCAAGGGAATGCAACACCTATTCAACAAGATAATCAATGAAAAATTTCCCCACCTCAAAAAAGGGCATCTTACCTACATTACAGAAGAGTATAGAACACCCAACAAGCAAGATCCCAGGAGAAACACTTCTAGACACATTATAGTAAAAATGATAGATATGAATCATAAGGAAACAATCCTGCATGAAAATGAAGAAGGAGCTATTCTACAACGGGAAAAAAATTAGAATCACTGCAGATCTCTCCACACAAACAATGAATGCAAGAAAAGCCTGGGGAAGCACCATACGAGCCCTGAAAGCCAATAACTGCCAACCCAGACTGATTTATCCAGCAAAGCTAGCATTCACATTTGATGGAGAACTGAAAACTTTTAATAGCAAAAAAAAACTAAATGAATACATAAACATTAAGCCAGCATTACAAAGAATTCTAAGAGGGGGGCCACAACCTGAAGAAAGCAACCGGGAGCTGGGACCTGCCCCAAACAGGCATTACTCAAAGTCTAACTGAGCAAGCACAAGAGGAAAGGAAAGAAGAAAAACTTAGGAAAACGGAATGGTAGGGACAACATTGCATCTCTCTATACTTTCTCTTAATATAAATGGGCTGAATTCGCCAATTAAAAGAAAACGAACTGAGGACTGGATCAGAAAACAAGACCCATCCATCTGTTGCCTTCAGGAGTCCCACCTCTCAGCCAAATATACAAACTCAGAGTGAAGGGGTGGAAAAGGATTTACCAATCAAATGCCCCCAGTAAGAAAGCAGGTGTAGCTGTCCTGATATCTGACAAAATAAACATTTCATTAAAATCAGTACAGAAAGACAAGGACGGACACTACATATTAATACAGGGAACAATCCAAGAGGAGGATATAACCATCATCAACTTATATGCCCCAAATGTTGGTGCACCCAGATATGTTAAACAAATGCTTTCAAACTTACAGAATACAATAGATCCCAATATGATAATACTAGGAGACTTTACCACACCACTCTCACCAAAGGGCAGGTCTACCAACCAGAGGATTGGCAAAGAAGCTACCGAATTAAGTGAGGCCATACTTCAAGCGGAATTAACTGACATCTACCAAGTATTTCACCCTAAAACAACACAGTACACATTCTTCTCAGCAGCTCATGGAACTTTTTCCAAAATAGACCATATCATAGTTCATGCAAGGAACTTAAGCAAATACAAAGGGATCAACATAATCCCCTGTATCCTATCTGACCACAGTGGAATCAAGCTAGCTTTCAATAACAAATCATACCGCAGAAATTTCTCTAATACATGGAAATTGAACAGCACACTCCTTAACAATGCCTGGGTAATGGAAGAGATCAGAGAAGAAATAAAACATTTCCTACAACTCAATGTAAATGAAAACACTTCACAAAGAAACTTGTGGGACACAGCAAAAGCAATCCTGAGGGGCAAATTTATTGCCCTCAGTGCCCACATCAAGAAAATGGAGACAGACCAAGTAAATAATCTCATGTTGCAATTAAAACAGCTAGAAAAACAAGAAAAAATGGGACCAAAAGTTACTAGACAAAGCCAGATAACCAAATTAATAGCAGAGATTCACCAATTAGAAAATCAGAAAATCATAACCAAAATAAATCAAACAAAAAACTGTTTCTTTGAAAAAATAAACAAAATTGATGGCCCATTGGCAAGATTAATTAAAAAAAGAAGGGCAGAAACCCATATTTACAGGATTAGGAATGCCACGGGAAACATCAGAACACGTACCCATGATATCCAAACAATTCTAACAGACTACTTTCAAAAGTTACACTCTCTAAAGGAAGAAAATCTGGCAGAAATGGATGCATTTTTAGAGAAGTACAAAAGTTATACTCTCTAAAGGAAGAAAACCCGGCAGAAATGGATGCATTTTTAGAGAAATACAAGTTGCCCAAACTGAACAAAGAAGAAGTTAACCAATTAAATAAGCCAACATCCTATAACGAGATACAGGAAGCTATCAAAATTCTTCCAACAAAAAAAAAGCCCAGGATCAGATGGATTCACAGCAGAATTCTATAAGACCTTTAAACAAGAACTAATACCCATACTCCTCAAGCTCTTCAGAGAAACAGAGAAGGAGGGAGCTATCCCAAACTCATTCCATGAAGCCAATATCACACTCATCCCCAAACCAGGCAAAGACCCAACCAAAAAGGAGAATTACAGGTCAATTTCCTTGATGAACACAGATGCAAAGATCCTTAACAATATTCTAGCTAACAGAATCCAGAAACACATAAAAAAATTATACACTATGACCAGGTAGGCTTCATCCCAGTGATACAGGGATGGTTTAACATACGTTAGTCAATAAATGTAATCCAACATATCAACAGAGCCAAGGTCAAGAATCACATGATTATCACCACAGATGCAGAAAAGGCCTTTGATAAAATTCAACATTCATTCATGCTAAAAGCTCTGGAGAAAATAGGAATAGAAGGAACATTTCTAAAAACAATAAAAGCCATTTATGACAGACCAATAGCCAATATTATACTTAATGGGGAAATGCTACAACCAATTCTCCTAAAATCAGGAACAAGGCAAGGAGGCCCACTGTCTCCACTCCTCTTCAATATAGTCCTGGAAACCTTAGCCAGGGCAATAAGGCAAGAAAAAGACATTAAAGGGATCCGCATAGGAAAAGAAGAAGTTAAACTATCCCTTTTTGCAGATGACATGATACTATACCTTCACGATCCCAAAAACTCCATCCCCAAACTCTTAGAAATCATAAGTCACTTCGGCAAAATAGCAGGATACAAAATAAACCCACAAAAATCAGTTGCCTTCCTGTACACTGACAATGTACAAGAAGAGAGGGAAATAAAGGGAGCAACCCCATTCACAATAACTTCCCCCCAAAATAAAATATTTAGGAATTAACCTAACCAAAGATGTAAAAGAACTATTTAATGAAAACTATAAAAAGTTAAAGAAAGAAATTGCAGAAGACACTAGGAAATGGAAAGACCTCCCATGCTCTTGGATAGGTTGACTTAATATAGTGAAGATGGTAATACTGCCAAAACTAATATACAAATTCAATGCAATTCCTATTAAAATCCCAATGACGTACATCACTGAAATACAGAAAACAGTAAAAAAATTCATATGGAACAATAAAAGACCTAGAATAGCCAAATCAATTCAAGGGAATAAAGATAATATGGGAGGGCTATCCATGCCGAACTTCAAACTCTACTACAGAGCTATAATAACAAAGACAGCATGGTACTGGCACAAAAACAGACCCGAAGACCAATGGAACAAAATAGAAGATCCAGAAATAAACCCACAGGCCTACAGCCAGGTAATATTCGACAAAGGAGCCAAAGACATACAATGGAAGAAACACAGCCTCTTCAACCACTGGTGCTGGGAAAACTGGGCTGCCACATGCAGAAAACTAAAAGTGGACCCCAGCCTATCACCATGCACCAACATCAACTCAAAATGGATTAAACATTAAACCTGAATCTCTGAAACTACTTCAGGACAGAGTAGGAGAGACACTTGAACTAATAGGCACCGGAAGGAACTTCCTGAACAGAGTCTCAGGGTCACAACAAGTTGGAGAGAGACTCGACAAATGGGACTACCTTAAAATAAAAAGCTTCTGCACAGCTAAATCTATCGCAACTAAGCTAGAAAGACAACCAATGAATTGGGAAAAAATATTTACCAGCAACATATCAGACTAGGGTTTAACATCCTGTATATACAGGGAACTCAATAAACTAATCCCTCCCAAACCTAACAAACCAATTACTAAATGGGCAAGGGAACTAAAGAGGGACTTCTCAAATGAAGAAATAAAAATGGCAAAGAAACACATGAGGAAATGTTTATCATGCCTGGTGGTGAAGGAAATGCAAATAAAGACAACCCTGAGATACCACCTTACCCCAGTCAGAATGTCCCACATCCACAAATCAGCTAACGACAAATGCTGGAGGGGATGTGGAGAAAGAGGAGCCCTATTACACTGCTGGTGGGAATGTACACTTATACAACCACTTTGGAAAGCAGTCTGGAGGGTCCTTAGAAAGCTAAAGATTAACCTCCCTTACGACCCAGTCATACCACTTCTAGGCATCTACCCTGAACAACAGGAACCAATATACAAGGACACGTGTACCTCCATGTTTATTGCAGCACTGTCCACAATAGCTAGGATATGGAAACAACCTAGATGCCCCACCACAGCTGAATGGATCCAAAAATTGTGGTATCTATACACAATGGAATATTATGCAGCCATTAGAAAGGACAAAATAATGGCATTTGCAGGGAAATGGATGGAGCTAGATGGAATCATGTTGAGCAAGGTAAGCCAAGAACGAAGAGACAAATGGTACATGGTCTCCCTGATAAGTGGATGCTAAATCCAAAATGTTAGGTGATACGACAAAACTAACAGGACTTAAGAAACAAAGAACTCCCACTCATCTGGTTGAACCACTACTAAATATCCCCATGCTGCTGATCACATATATGGTATGTAACATGTGAACACCGTTATATGTTACAGACTGTGATAGACAATTGCTCCAGGAAAGTTAGAATGAACTTGTGACTTTAAATGCGCATCATTATTCCACAATACTGTGAAATTCCGGAAATTATGTAATCACTTAATCACAATCAAAAAAAAAAAATAACCTCAGGGAAGGTAGGGAGGGAGGGGACGGTAGGGGGAAAACAATCGAGGGGGTAACAATGTTCAAGAGGAAGTGTACTCATTACTTCACTCATGTAACTGTAACCCTCTGTATAGTATCTTTACAATAATAAAAAAAAAAGAGCTCAGGGACAGTGGACAGGCTCTGAGTTCAAGCCCCAGGACTAGAAGAATAAATTGTTCTTGGAGGGTATTTTTTTGCTTTGTAAACAATTTATTAATTGCGATAAGCATAACATGGGCCTCTCTCCTGGCCACCAATGGGCCATTAGATGTCCCTTGAATTTGGGCCAACTCCCAACAGCCTATGCCCTACCCGACCCCCAGTTTAACTTTCCCATCACCTGGCAGATGGAGTCCTGAAAGAAGGGCACCTGGCCACTTACTTCTGGTGGCTGCCAAGGCTTTTGAGAGTCAGTATGTCACATAGAGAGTCATTATCTGCATCAATCTACAGAAGAAAGTGAGGGAGCACTCCTCACCTGAGCCTGGGAGCTGTGGGTGGATCTGGATGTGGGGCATCTTTGGCAGGATAAGCTCCTTGAGGGAGTCCACTATGGGGTCGGGAACCCTGACCTCTCCTCTGGCAGTTTCCATGCTGTCTTCAAGTTGCAATTCTTCAAAACCTTTCTGCTCCTCCCTCATTTCACCCACCACAGGCCCTGAGGCATCTGAAGCAGTGTTGGTGGTGGTGGGATCAGCCTGTACTGGCATCTGGAGACTGCTGTCTGTGGCTTCCCCTGCTGGGAGCAACTGCAGCTCCCGCAGCACTCTCCTCCATCTTCTCCTGGGACAGCCACTGCAAACACTCGGCTTTCTCCCAGCACAGCTCATGCAGGACCAACATCTGCTCTTTACACACCAAAAGGGACTCTTCGATGGTTCAGATGTGTGCTGACAGCTGGCTGTATCCATGGTGGAGCACACTTGCTGGACTCTGGAAGTCCACCTCATCAGGCAGGTCATGGATGAAGCAGACATCCCATCCCCAAACATATTGTGGTGACAGCTCATGGGGGAGAGGGCCTGTGGCTCCAGCTTAGTCTGGCACTGAGCTGCCTGGTGGCCCGGGTGCCTACAGCCGGCCTGCTGCTCCTGTTGACAGATTTTCCCCCTGTGGATCTCAGCCTCCAAGTGTGCTAACAGAGCCTAGTCCATCTATCAGACACCATGGAATGTGGGCGTGGCAACAATTCTTGTATCCCATTGGTCAGAAAGAACCATGAAATAATGGGGGTGTGGCTGGAATCCTCTGATGCACGCAGAATGGGCGGAGTCAAGATGACAGTGGCCCCCTAGCCCCTTTACCAGGGAACTCTGTCCAATTGAGTTGGGGACAAAAGGGTGACCTGCTTTAGCTTGATGGCTGCACAGATTGTTGTGTATGTCTGTTTCTTGCCAGTCCCGGACCTTTAACTCAGGATCTGGGCACAGTCCATGAGCTGCTTTTGCTCAAGGCTAGCCCTCTGCCAGTGGAGCCATACGGCTCTACTTCTGGCTTTGTTGGCACTGAAGTTAGACAGGGGTCTCAAGGACTTTTTTGCTTAGGGTGATTTTGACCATGATCCTCCTATCACAGCCTTGTAAGTATCAAGGAGGACTGCTGAGAGCCACTGGTACCTGCCTAATCACTGGTCTTGCTGATGTTCTTGGACAGATCACTGAGTTCCCTATGCTCAGGTTGAAGTGGTGGGAGCTGGAGCCCACAGTTTGAATCCTGGTCCTGCCACCTCCAAATGGCAGGTGGGAGATCCTAAGAAACTCATTCCTATCCATATGAATACCAATGGAATGTGATGTATGTCATGATTGAATGAGCAGTTCTTGAATGATTCTAGGATAAAATTATACACAATTATTTTATAGGACACTGATTGAGTTTAATTAATACTTGATGAAGATTTAAACAATCACATTCATTAAATGGGGGCATAATGAAATACCTAAGTATTGGGTGTCACATAGTATAGAGATGCCATATTTTCTGCCCGGACTTTCTTTACTTAATTGCTATATAGCATTTTCTGAATGTACTTTGGAATATGCAACAAGGATATATTATACCTGACCTGGAAATCAATTATTCAAACAGTTTTTTAAATCAAACATGCCTATAGCAAAATAAAGAGGTAAATCCAAATTATGTGCATTTAAAGATAATGCTAGGTTAGTCCTCTTCTCACATTCCTCATTCCCTTGAGAATAATACACATTGTAAGGAAATGCTTAGAAAGTTTTGGAGAAATAGGTTGACTTTAAACTAGTGAGTTACTCTATGTTGAATCTTATTTACTTTATATCTAGAAAAGATAAATTCTCACCTTATCATTTTTCTTAGGTTTATACTCAGGTTTAATCTCCGATGGGTGACAAATAAAGATATAAACATTTTTTAACAGTGGCTAAATTAGGCTGAGGAATCTAGGTACAACTATACTCATGCAGGTAAGCCTCATCAGTCATGAGACCATGATATCAAAATGATAACCAATGCTTATTGGTGTCAGGCTTATGAGATTTTGTGTATTATAAACAGTGGTGGGATGGGAAGGTGGCTCAGTGGTAGAGCGTTTGCCTTGCATGCAAGAGGCCCTGGGTTTGATTCCTCAGCACCACATAAGCAAAAGGAAAAAAAGCCGGAAGTGGTGCTGTGGCTCAAGTGGTAGAGCGTTAGCCTTGAGATGAAGAGCTGAGGGATAGCACCAAGGCTCAGAGTTCAGGCCCCATGACTGGATCCCCCCCAAAAAATAAATAAATAAAACAGGGTTATTAGATTTGTTTTGTAATCAACATCATTTCATGGGTTAGGAACTGAAGTTAGACATTAAACTCAGAACTAAATTGAAGGAGGAATCCAAAATTAGTCACCAAGGTATACATCATTAACACAGTATTTTAAAAATGCAAGCTAAAGGAAATAATTTATGAAAAAATCAACATTTACAGTAAATACATAATCAGCATAACTGGTATTCCTTTTATCCCAGTTGCAATACGGCTTGCATGATGACTTTTCTGATTATACGTTTAGTTAGGTCTTGATATTTATTTGAAATTCTGTTCTTTCATATAATCATTTGTCAGATCAAAGAGGAAATTAATTCCATGCCAGAGTCAACATTCATAATAATGTTACAGTTGTATCCTGCTATTTTGCCAAAGTTTCAAATCACTTTGAGTATCTTGGATCTTTTTTGGATCTAACTAAATAGGTATGCAATTTTGTCTGTACTAGAAAGATTTTGACCACCACTTATTAAAATAGTATTTTCCAGAAACTACTTCTCTCTTTTCATGAGATTTTTAATGTCATTTATATCATGGGTTGATGTTTTCCTTTAATTAACCCACATTCAGTCTTCTACAATGTGTAATTTGGAGTAGTTTAAAATTATGTACACTCAGGTACACGGCTCAGATTCTATTATTTGCATATTTTGTTCTTGTTAAATCAGTAGGATTTAGATCTCAATATGGATACTATTGGACTTATTGGTTGCATTTCTGAATTTTTTAAGTATGTGATGATTTTTGTTATTTTATTCATTTAAATATGTGCAGCTCTCACTCCACATACAGTCACATTTGTTTTAAACAATTTGATCCATTCACATGATTTGCTATATTAGGTTCATCTAGATGAATTTAATTACTAATTAACACAACCATACTTCTGAGACACAGTTATCTTTATGGATCTACTCAAGGGTAACATGTATTTGAGGATTTTGTGATTCAAAACAACCGGACATAACATGTTTTTGTTCCTGGGGGAGTTCTACTTTGTTGGTTGTTTTTCCAGCTGTGGTGACTTCAACGTATGTGTGCATTTTATTTCAATTGTTATATGTCTATATTTTGTTTCATATAACAGAAAGTACATAAATAATCAGTGATTTAGAACTTTTCCAAATAGATTTCTAAGAGAGATGCTTGAAGTTTTGTGACATCTGGTACCGGGTAGGTTTTGTTAGTGGAAGGGGTAGCAGAATAACAGAGACATTCTTTGACATGATTGGAATTCTTCCTCCTTTTGCCTCACTATTTCCAATAGTATTACTTCAAAGCCTTTAGTGGAAAGAAAATAATTTTGTCTGTATGAACTTATAAATTTTGCATTAATTAGGACACACTACACTTTTACACTTTCCTTCTTTTAAAATCACAGATGCAAATTTATAATGCTAAAATACCATCTAATAATTTATATAAAATGGTCCAAACTATTTTTGCTTCACACTGTATGTAATATAGATATGTAATAGTGAGTAATTTAGTATGTAATAATTGACTTTGGGGAAAGTCAATTACAAGGGATTTGTGATACTGAGCAATAGTAAAAATTATGTTTGTTTCTATTAAAAACTTTACAGTTACATCTAAAAATAACTCATAGTTATAAACTAATGCTAAAAAGTAAGATTGTTTATTGGAAAAAGCCAGAAGTTTCAATAAGCTTGCTTTTTACAAATTGACTTGGATCTGGGCTTTGGTGGCTCCTGCCTGTAATCCTAACTACTCAGGAGTCTGAGATTGAGGATGGTGGTTCAAAACCAGCCTGGGCAGAAAAGTCTGTAAGACTCTTATCTCCAATAACCCACTTGAAAAGTAGAAACAACAATGTAGCTCAAGTGGTTCAGTGGAATCAATGAGCTGAAGAGCTGAGAGATATCGCCAAGGCCCAGAGTTCAAGCCACACGACCAACAACAACAACACAAAAAATTGACATGGATTTTTACTTTATTATTTCATGATTTTTATTGTGAAAATACATAGAGAGGGGTTACAATTACATGAGAAAAGTAACGATTACATTTCTTATCAAGCATTGTTGCCCCCTACTTTGTTTCCCCTTCCCATCCCTTCCCATCCCCTCCCACCCAAAACCAACCCATGCACCAAAGTTGTAAAGTTTGTTTTCTGACATAACGTGTTATACATCTGATTGTTGCAATGGGTCCACTTGTATCCCTATTTAAAGAATTTGTTTTTCCCTTCTCCTCCACAAATTATACCAACATCAAATACAGTGAAAACAGGGATTATACCATGGGGGAGGGACATACAAAGCAACAAAGAAATCATCTTATAAGTAAGCTAGAAACAATACCAAGAGGAAAAAAAAAAACATTTGACTCCTTATCTTGGGGTTCATTTCATCTTACATCAACTTATCTGACCGTTTCTGCTTGTCTCACAAATATACTAGTTATTGCAAATAAGGGAAACCGTGGGACCTATATTTTTTGGGCCTGGCTTACTTCACTTAATATAATTTTTTCCAAGGCCTTCCATTTCCTAACAAATGGGACAATGCCATTCTTTCTGATGGAGACCTAGAATTCCATTGTGTAAGTATACCACATTTTCTTGATTCATTCATCTACTGAGGGGCATCTGGGTTGGTTCCATATCTTAGCTATGGTAAATAAGGCTGCAATAAACATAGTTGTGCTGGTAAGCTTTAGTATCGTCATGTTTGTGATCATTTGGGTAAATGCCCAAAAGTGGTATTGCTGGATCATAGGGGAGCCTATGTGGAGTCTTTTGGGGAACATCCATACTGCTTTCCAAAGTGGATGAACAGGTTTACACTCCCATCAACAATGCAGTAAGGTTCCCTTCTGTCCACATCCCCTCTAGCTTCTGATGTTATTAGAGTTCTTGATTATAGCCATTCTAACTGTGGTGAGGTGGTATCTCAATATTGTTTAGATTTGCATTTCTTTTATGGTTAGGGAATTTGAGTATTTCTTCATGTGTCTATTGACCATCCTTCTTTCTTCTTCAGAGAAGTTTCTCTTTAAGTCTTTAGCCCACTTATTTATTGGGAAGTTGTTTGAGGATTTGTTGTTAGATTTACTTTTGTGAATTCCTGGTACATTTTAGATATGAAACCCTTGTCCGTTGTATGGCTAGTGAAGATCTTCTCCTAATCCTTGGGTTTTCTATTGATCTTGCTAGATTTATCCTTTGCCATGCAGAAGCTCTGCAATTTCATGCAATTCCATTTGTCTAACCTTTCTTTCATTTGTTGTGTTTCTGGGTCTCTATTAAGAAAATTTTGGCCTGTGACAAGGAGACCTAGGGTGTCTGCTGTGACTCTAGGTCTTTGATCCATTTGGAGTTTATTCTGGTGCAGGGTGATATGTAAGGATTTAGCTTTATTTTTCTATGAGTGATTGACCTATTGTGCCAGCCACTTACTGAAGAGGCTTCCTTTCTTCCATTCTATTTTCTTAGCTCCCTTATCGAAGATTAGATGGCTATATGTCTGTGGGTTAATTTCTGGGTTTTCACTTCTATTCCATTGGTCCTGAGATCGGTTCTGGTACCAATACCATGCTGTTTTGATTACTATGGCTCTGTAGTAGAGTTTGAAATTTGGTATTGATATTCCTCCAGCACTATTCTATTAAGGATTGTTTTTGTTATTCGAGGTCTTTTATTGTTCCATATGAATTTTTGGATAGCCTCTTCTATTTTCTTGAAGAATGAGGTTGGAATACTCATAACTATCACATTGATTTTGTACATAGCCTAGGGAAGTGTTGCCATTTTCATGATGATGATCTTTCCAATCCAGGGATGTTTTCCCACTTTCTAAGTTCTGTTTTGATTTCCTTTTTTAGGTTTTTTAAGTTTTCATCATAGAGATTTTTACTTCTTTGGTTAAACTAACTCCTAGTCATTTCATTTTTTGTGGGGCTATTACGAATGGAGTTGTTTTCCTTATTTCAGCCACGCTATTCTCATTGTTGGCGTACAGTAAAGCCATTGATTTTTGAGGGATAACATTATACTCTGCTACTCTGCCAAAGTTTTCAATGAGTATGAGTGATTTGGGAGTGGATTCTGTGGGAATCTTTAAATATAAGATCATATCATCTGAAAAGAGGGAGAGTTTTACATGATCTTTACCTATTTGGATCCTCTAATGATTGCCTCTTGTCTTATTGCTGTATCTAGGTATTCTAATACTAAATTGAAGAGAAGTGGAGAGATTGGACATCCTTGTTTCATTCTTAAGAGGAAATGGCTTTAGTTTTTCACCATTACGTATAATGCTGGCTGTAGGTTTGTCATATACAGCCTTTATTGTTTTGAGGAATGTTCCCTGGATTCCTAATTTTTCCAGAACCTTCATCATAAAGGGGTTTTGGAACTTGTCAAATGCTTTTTTCTGCATTTATTGAGATAATCATGTGGTTCTTATCCTTGCTCTTGTTGATGTGATGAATTATATTAATTGATTTGCATATATTTAACCAGCTTTGCAACCTTGAAATGAATCCTGTTTGATCGTGTTGTATGATTTTTTGGATGAATTGTTGAAGTAGGTAGGCCAAAATTTTGTTGAGAAGTTTTGCATCAATGTTCATCAAAGAAATGGGTCTATAGTTCTGTTTCTTTGATGAGTCCCTGCCTGGTTTTGGGATGAGGGTTATGATGTCTTCATAGAATGAGTTCAGTAGTGCACTTTCCCTTTCAATTTCATTGAAAAGTTGGAGGAGTATTGGTGTGAGCTCTGCTTTGAAGTCCTTGTAGAATTTCACTGCAAATCCATCTGGTCAAGGGTTTTTCTTAGATGAGAGTACTCTTATTGATGTTTCTATTTCAATGCTTGATATGGGTCTGTTAAGTTGGTTTAACTCATCTTGGTTTAGTTTTGTCATGTCAATATTTGCTAGGAAAAGGTATATTTCTACCAGATTCTCAAACTTATTAGCAAAAGCTTTGAGAAGTATTCCCTTATAATGTTCTGTATCTTGGATGTTTCTGTGGTGATGTTTCCATTCTCATCTCTGAGTTTATTTCCTTGTATGCTCTTCTTCTGATAAGATTTGCTAAGGGTCTGTCAACTTTTGTTAACTTTTTGAAGAACCAACTCTTTGTTTTGTTGATTCTTTCTAGGTTTTTTTGGATTCTAATTAGTTTAATTCTGATTTAAATTTAATTATTTTTTCAATCTACTGGATTGGTGTTTATTTTGTTGCTCTTTTTCATGAAGGTTCAGATGTCTAATTAAATTGTTGTTTTCAGATCTCTCTAATTTGTTGATGTAGTAACTCAGAGGTACAAAATTGCCTCTGAGAACTGCATTTCCTGTGTCCCAGAGAAGCTGGCATTTTATGTGTTCATTTTTGTTGAATATCACGAACATTTGCATTTCCTTTCTAATCTCTTCTATGACCCATTGGTGATTCAACAGTGTGTTGTTCAGCCTCCATGTGTTACAGGACTTTTCTTTGGTGGCTTTTAGTGTTGAGTTCTAATTTTATTCCCTTGGATGCTGTTTCTTGGCCTTTATTGTGGTCTTATTGGTTTTCTATGTGTAGGACATCTTTAAGTATCTTTTGTAAGTCTGATTTGGTGGTTCTAAAAGCTTCTTGTATCTGAATAGGCTTATCTTTTTGCATGTATGGAAAGTTCTCTACTAAGATTCTGTTACATAAAATTTCTAAACCATTAACTTCTGTCTCTAGGTGCTCCTCTACACCCATTATCCTCAGGTTAGGCCTTCTGGTGGTGCCTTCCAAATGTTGAATAGATCTATCATATTTCTTGGATTTGTCTTGGATAGTTATACATTCTTTCTCTATAATATCTAGGCTGTCTTTTATCCCTAAGATTCTATCTTCTGCATGGTCTAACTGACTGTCAAGATTTTCTACTTTGTTTTTTATTTCTTTTCCTTCTAATTGTTTGGCTTTGATGGATTCAAATTCTTTGTTGGAGCTTTGTTTTAGGTCTTGTATGAACTTTACTTCCTTAATTTGGTGTTCAGTTTTTATTCTCAAATCACTTAGATTATTCCTTATGGTTTCCTAGGACTCCCATTCCTTTTATTGGGCTCCATTGGGCATTCCCTCTGAATTCATTCAACTGTCTATTCATAGATTCCATCAATGCCTTTATTGATTTAGTCTACTGTCATCCCTCTGTCGCAATTCCTGTATTACTCTTTGATTAGCTTCCTCACAATCATGCAATTCCTGTCTTTCTCTTTGACTGATCTCAGCCTTCTCATGCGATTCCTGTATTTCGCTTTCACTGTTCTCTACCTGTTCATGCAATTCCTGTATTAATCTTTGAGTAGCTTCCTCATGTTCATAAGATTCCTGTATTAATCATTGGTTCGCCCCCTGTTGCTCTCTATCACACTCACAGAGTCCTTTGCAAGTTTTCAATCTATTCATTCACCATGTTTACAAGGAGTGTTTGTAGAGCTTTTTGGGAACTCTTCTCTGGATTATTCATTAACTAATCGGTCTCCTGATTATCATGAGTGGGAATTCATATACCCGGACTTGCCATTTTTCTTGTTTTTTTTGGCTTGTTTTGCCCATTTGGTATGAAGGTAAAGCCAATTTTGTGCTAGAACACTATTTTAAGGCAAACATCAACTGGAGTTCTGTAGTTGCACAGTCAAAATGTCTGCAGATACAATCTAGTTCATCAGATACAATCTATTCAACATCAAACAACCATGGACTAAGGGGCTAATAAATGCAAAAAGGATTTGACACACCAGAAATTATTAGGTTTAGGGAGAAATGTGGAGAAAAATGGGATTAGAGGAATGTGGAGAGGTAAGAGAAGAGTGAATTTAACCAAGTCCTAATTTCTGAGCGGGAAATGGATGGGACAGAATGATAGGAGAGAGATTTTAAAAAATAAAGAAAAAATGGATAAACAAAAATTTAAATTTAAGAAGTGAAACACTTAAAAATTATGTAAGTTTAAAGAAATGATATTGAGAGAAGAAAAGGATAGGATGAAAGGACGGATAGAAAGGAAACATGAAAAACTAAAAAGTTAAAAGTTTTAAAATTAGTTACTTGAAAATTATATTGGTATAAAGAGATAATACTGCTATTAAAGAAGTTAAGCCTAAGACGTTTTGAATAGAGTAATAAATTTCTGGATTAAGTATGAACACAATGGGGAATAAGGTCTAATAATCGACCACAGGTAAATATCTGGGGATGAGCAGAACGGCAATTAACTGAAACAAAAAAAAAAGAAAGAGAGAAAAAAATGAAAACAATAAAAAAGGACCAAAAGATCAGAAGAGATTAAACACACACACACACACACACATACATACACACACACACACCAAAAATAAAAAATATGAGAAAAAATTAACATCAAACACTTAAAAAAATAAAAATTGAAAAAAAGGTTAAAATAGAGTTCTTTGATTTTTTTTTTTTTGGGTGGGGGTAATGGAATGACACTGTATCTCCCCTGTGTCCATAACCAGTCTCTTGGTTATGCTTGCTTATGCTTGTGTGCTTGTGGTGCTTGGTTTTCGTTTTGCTTGATTGATTTCTTAAGTTAGTTTTTTTGTGCAGGCAGAAAAATGCTCTGCTTTACTCAGGATTTTGTGATCCTCCTCCCAGGCTATTTCAGTGGGAGGGAGATCTGCTTTGAGTATCACAAAAGAGGGAGATGGCTGTTTCCTCCAGTGTGAAGATGCTGTGATGAGTCGAGGTTCTGGGTAGGGTTGAGGCCTTTTAGGAAACCATAGCTTTTCCCTGAGGCGCAACTCCTGAAATACTCATGGAACCCATTCTCAGGGTTTATGTTTACTGAGCTTCAATTGTTTGTCTAGGCTACTCTAATGAGGGGCAGCCTTTAGCTTTGTTTACCCTGTGAAGGAAATCACTCCTCTGAGGACAGAGCTACCACTGGCTGGGTGGGGTGACATTCCCCTGGGTGGAGCTGACCCTGGCAGGTCATGTCTACTTCCTGTGACCTGCTAAATGACTGTTTTGTTTTCTTCCAAAGCCTGAGTTGGAGCTATCTGCTCAGCCCTGAGTAGCACAGTATCATAGATGGAGATCTCTGGTGGTGGGGGAGGGGAGGCCTTCCCTCCTCTGCTCCCTGAGGAGTGAGGATGTCAGGATTCTACTCATGCTGGGGTGTTGGTTCCTGGGTCGTCTCTGGTCTGTGATCTGCAGGATGAAGATATCTGCTCCTTGTCAGTTCTTGCTCGTGTTGAGTAGAATATGCTCACGGGCCTCGTCTGGGGCCTTTGTTGTGGACTCTCTCTGTAGATATGGTGGCTATAGCCACTGGCACTGTCCCTACTGATGCCACAGCTGTGGCTACTGGCAAGTGGTCAGGTCTGTCATCTTGCCTGGATTTTCCCTCTCTTGCCAAATTCTCTGTACTGTGATGGCACACTAACTGCTTTCTATGCAAGAGCTTGTTTACCCTCCAGCTTTTCATCTTCCATCTTCCCCTAAATCCTCATGGTTTTTTATGAGTGGTTTTTTAGTGAAAAATGTTTTTGGTGTTTATATTTTCAGTTTGCATAAAATGAGCCTACTTTTGTCTTAATTTAATAAATAAAACTCTCTGATTCTATGACAGCATAAACTTTTTGGGTAATGGTTAAGACTAGGTTGCCTTTCTGAAAAAAATAATCTTACCACCCAAAAAAGAGGAACAAAAAGAAAATAAAATATGACAGGAAACTTATAAATCTTAATGGACTAATAGTCTGTTAGTTTGTTTTAACTTTTACTGAAAAATTAAAGTAAAACTTGACAATGTTTTATTAACATATTGAAATTTCTTCATCCTTTTTATTTAAGATTCACTTTAAAAAGAAATTCAACAGGTGACAAAGTTTTTTTTTCTGACTATTCCAAAGAAATGATCATTTCATCATTATAGTGTATAGCACAATATACCCAGAAAGCATTAGTTAAGGAAAAAAATCCTATTCTTTGGTTTGCTTCAGTGTGTATCTAAAGCTGCATATCACATCTTACCCACCCTATTGTCAGTCTTCTCATTTGAAATATTTCAATAACTTTTCATTCCTTGATTTGTCAGCCAGCAAATCTTTATAAAACTACATGCTTTCATTCATTGTGCTTTCCAAAATGTATCTCACAAATGCCTAGAACGAAGCACAATCTGAAACATCTGTGGAGTTTTCCACCTAGAGTACAAAGTAATCACTTTCCATACTCCTTAGAACCAGCTGTTCACTGGCATTAATTGCTCTGTCACTTCCATGATTTAAAACAACAGCATTTGACAATGGCGTACATTTTAATTGGTTTACCACATTTGGTTCGTTTTCAGCAAGGACTGTCTTCACGGAAGATGGTAATAGATGAGGTTTGCAATTATGTATTTTAAAAGGGCTCTAAGTTGTGGATATTGAATATCCATTTCAGTGACTAAATATTTAAATTAAATCCTATAAAGTATACTCCTTCAATTTTCTGGCTAAAGTGTTCTAAAATCTAGATATATATATATATTGTCGGCCGTGGGGCTTGAACTCTGGGCCTGGGCACTGTCCCTCAGCTCTTCAGCTCAAGGCGAGTGCTCTACCACTTGAGCTACAGCACCACTTCTGGTTTTCTGGTGGTTTATTGGAGATAGGAGTCTCACGGTCTCTCCTGCCCCAGCTGGCTTTGAACCGCAATCCTCAGATCTCAGCCTCCTGTGTAGCTAGGATTACAGGTGTGAGCCACCAGCGCCCAGCCAATCTAGATATTTTTAAAGGAAGTATTGTACGTTGTTTCCTTGGTGACAATGTAATTGGAAGACTTAACATTTTCATGCACCATTGCCGTCTTAAATGAAGTAGATATACATGGGTTTGCATACAGAACTTTTGGAACAGCATTAATGTTGAATCTTGGATGGAATTTGGTTGGGAATTGTGGCAAGTTTTCATGGTATGAGAAGAAAAAGGCCACACTAATATTTTATCTGCTACAATGCTATATTAGTTTATTCAAACACACACATACACACATATACACAGATATACACATGTGTAGTATGAAGACCCAGTCAGTATGCAAGAAAATATTTTAATAGGAATTCCATAAGATATTTAGTCTGCTGAGATCTAATTAGAATTTGTAGACATATCTAGTTGCTTCAATCCCTGGACAAGTCATTATCATTGGTGAAGGTGTTGCCATTTGAATTTAGAATGCCCCAGAAAGACCCATGTGTTAAAGAAAAATGACTTACCATTTCCTCCCAGACTGTAGACAATACCTGAATAGTTCTTTTGGAGATTAAGTTCTTCAGAGTAAAACCTATGAGAACATGGACTGTCATCTACTTTCTTCTTTTCTCTTTAATCATTCTTGGTCAAAAACATTTCTTTTTGACATACTCCCCACCTTGACATTGTCTTGTCATAGGCCACCAAAGCCATAAAACCAATTGAACATACACTGAAACCTTCAAACTTATTAATCTGAGTAAGCCTTTCTGTTTATTAAATGGACAATATCACTTATTATGGTAGGTTATAAAGCTAACACAGAAATCTAGTCTTTCTAGCAAGGTAAAGTATATAAAAATGCTTCATTATAAAATATCTAACTCCAAGTTGTATTTTGTGTTTTTGTTTCTGTAGATCCTAGAGCTTAAACTCACGGCCTGAATGGTGCTTTTGTGTTCAAGGCCAGTGCGCTACATAAAATCTGACCTGGAACTCCATTTCTCCTGGTGGTTAATTGGAAATAAGAATCTAATGAACTTTCCTATGCAGGCTGTCGTATTCATGTTGCATACTTTATGTAATGCCGATTCTCAACATTGTATAGATGCTCCAACTACAATATAAAAAAAAAACTTAAAACATACTAAGGATATTTGTAAAGTATAAAATGAAGGAAAAATTTTCATCCTTTACAAATCTATGCAAAATCTATGCTAAACAATTGATATTTTACTGTACCTTTCCTGCAACCAGTTTGATATAGTTTAATACTTGTCACTCCAAGTTTCTCTGTATTCTACTGTATATTTACTTTTTCACGTATGTGTGTATATGTATACATATATGCATCTATCTATATATGTTTCAATGTGGATCATTGGATTTGAAGCTGCTTTGTTTTGCTGTTCAGCAATTGAACCTTGCCGCCTCATTCTGTGACAATATCTGTGCTCATTCTCATCATTCCTTTATTTACCAAATCATCACCTTCTAAAATCAGCTTCATTTCTTGGGTAAGTTTACCAATCAGTCCAACCAATATCCACCCAGAGGGTCTTAATAAATCAAGTTTTAAGGAAGAAGATAACATGAAGTGACAACTACAGAAATTCTACAGAGACCTGACATCTTTCACATTTCTGCCTTCCTTCTCTTCTCATTCTTCAAAAGCATTGACTAACACTATAAATATACTGCAATTATAAGTTAAGGATCAGTGGGGTTTTTCCCAACCTGAAGCCTTCTTTTCCGTGATTCTTGACATAAACTTTTTGGGAGATTTTTTGGATTGTGAGGGGATTCCATCCAAAACAAAGCCATGTATATCAAGAAAATCAATATTTTCAACTCAGAGTACTAAACAAAAGAGGGAGAAAATTAAGGTTAGCTATATATGTTAACCACAAATATAGGCAATATCAAGATATCTTGAAATTGTATACTTTTATTGGATAAAGTGGCTCAATCCTGTAATATTATCTACTTTTTTAGAAAACAGAGATTAGAGTATTGCATTTCCAGGCAAGCCCAGACAAAAAAAGACTTTTCAGAAACTCTAACCATTTGCTGGGTGCAATGTGGTTTGCTTGTGTTTGGAGGACTACAGTCCAAGCAGGCCCAGCATAGTGATACTACCTCAAAATAAGCAATCAAATTACAATCTTCAGGTATGGCATAGTAGAGATGCCAAAGTTGTAAAGTTCCTTTCATTGCTGCAATTGGTCTTCTTGTATTCCTATTTAAATATTTTTCCCTTCCCCTCCACAAATGATGCCAACATCAAAAATGTGTGCTTATGTAAGAAATGCATGATTCTAAAATTTCATGACAATTCTTTTGAACTTACTTTTTGTGGAATTGTCTAGTTTAAGAAAATCAATTACACTTTCTATATAAAAAATGTTCTGGGGCTGGGAAGGTGGCTCAGTGGTAGAGTGCTTGCCTTGCATGCCTGAGTCCCTGGGTTCAATTTCTCAGCAGCACATAAACAAAAAGAAAAAAGCTGGAAGTGGCGCTATGGCTCAAGTGGTAGAGCTATCGCTAGCCTTGAGCTGAACTGCTGAGGGACAGCGCCCAGGCCCAGAGTACAGGCCCCACGACCGGACCCCCACAAAAAAAACATGTTCTGTGCTTAATCTGGTAGCCCATTCACTAACATTGAAATGATACAGAGAAGATTAGCATGGCCCCTGAACAAGGATGACTCGCAAATTCATGAGGCAATCCATATTTATACAACAACAGATGCTGGAGGGGATGTGGCCACAAGGGAACCCTACTCCATTTTTGGTGGGAGTGTAAACGTGTTCAACCACTTTGGAAAGCAGTATAGAGTTTCCTCAAAAGACTCCACATAAAGCTCCCCTATGACCCAGCAACCCCACTTTTGTTCATTTACCCAAAGGATCACAAACAAGACCATACTAAAACTACCAGCACAACTATGTTTATTGCAGCATTATTTACCATACCTAAGATATGGAACCAACCCCTATGCCCCTCGGTAGATGAATGGATCAAGAAAACGTGGTAAATATATACAATTGCATTCTATGCCTCCATCAGAAAGAATGATATCGCCCAATTTGTTTGGAAATGGAAAGACTTGGAAAAAAATTTATTAAGTGAAATAAGCCAACTCCAAAGAAACATAGGTCCCATGGTTTCTCTTATTTTCAATAACTAATATATGTCCCGGATTATCATAAAATGTCAAAAGCTATGTGCATTTGACCAGATAAGATGATGTTAAGCTAAATGAACCCCAAGATAGGGACACAAGTGGTTCTATCTTGTTATTATTTCTAACATACAAATACTATATGATGTGATTTTTTTGTTTCTTTATATGTTCCTCAACCATGCTATAACCCTTTTTTTCACTATATTTGAAGTTGGTGCGCCTACATCTTGTATATACGTTTCTTTAATTTGGGGAGGGGAAGGAAAAAACTAAATGCTTAAATAGGGATACGGTTTGACCCCTGGTAACAATGAGATGCACAAGACACTATGTTGAAAAATGAATTGTACAATTTAGGCAGGGGGAGGGGGAGAGGAGGAGTGGAGTGTACTTGTGGAGGTGGGAGAGAAGGGATGGTGGGGGAAAAACAAAGGAGGAGGTAACAATGCTTGTTAAGAAATGTACTCATTACCTTGCTCATGTAAATGTAACCCCTCTGTGCAGTATTTTTAAAATAAAAAAATGTATAAAAATGTTCTGAGATTGAAGAGTTCATTTCCCTTATTTTACCCATATAATATCGTTAACAAATAAATTAATGCAAAACACTGACATGAAGGTATTATGAATAAATCTGTGTGTTTGTGCATGAGTGCACACGTGTTGGTGTGATCAGAATTTGAATTCAGGGCTTCAAGGTCTTGCTAAGCCTTTCCTCTCTAGATTGGTGAGCTATTATATGAGCTACATCTCCACTACTGGCTCTTTGCTAGTTCATTAAAATTTTTGAAAAATAATCTCAAATATTTTTTTGCCCTGATTGGCTTCCAATTGTTCTCCACAGATCTCAGCCTCCTGAGTAGATATCTCAAGTAGACAAGATTACAGGTGTGACCAACCAGCACAAGGCTGTCAGAATAATTTTAAAAGTAGAAGAAAATTTACTTCATGGGGGCCTGTTATTATCATCTCCTACTTTTAAAGCACTTTGCTTTAAAAGTAAATGTGAATTTATTAAATTAAATGTAAATTTATTTCTCTTTTGGATTCTTAAAAGACAGAAAGTGATGATATTTAAAAGTTTTGGTACTTTTTTAAAAGAAAAATGGAAGTGTAGGACAGAAGAAATTTGGCTGTCTTTGAAAATCAATTTATAAGCTCAATTATGTACATGATAACGCAATGTCGCCAACACAGTCTGTGCTGAAGTCAAATTGTGACAGAAAAAATCATCATGGGGAATAATTGCTATGCTATTATTTCTTGGGCAATATGAATATTGAATTTAGAGTGTAAGAGAATGGTGAGATTTTACCTACCTTTTCTGTAATTGCTGAAAGATTTTTGGAAACTTTGATTCATTTCCTTCCTCACTGTGTGTCTTTGGGCCATTCACTTAGTGCCTTTAATTACAATTTTCCCAACACTAAAATGGTAATAACATTAGCATTATAGCAAATGTTATCTTAAGAATTAAGAGAAATAAAACTTGTGAAAAATTTAACATAAACTTCTATGAATGAGCTTTGAGTTTAGCCAACAGTTTTTTAAATACTAAATAAAATGTATTACAGAAACCATTACATGTAGTGAGCAACCAGAAGTAATGTTACCTATTGACAATGCTCTGTTTCCAAGGAACCCAGGTGGATAACTTCTCATGCTGTAAATCAAAATGGTTATCTTATGTTTTGATAGTGTAAAAATATCAGGGACATTATAAAGAAGGAATGTTGTAGACAGATGTGAAGTCCATATGAAAATGTACAAAACTGATAAAACGTAATCGTATCTGAACAGTATATTTTGGTTTACATAATTTAAGGTACATCACAAAGATAGGGAAAACCTAGAAGAATGAACTATCTTTTTGAAATCCTATCATAGATCCTTAGCAGGATGAGCTCTTTCCTCATTCTTGTAGAGGCATCATCAGATGAGAGGAACTCTATTTCTTTGTTTGTTTCCTTCCATTTATTCTTCAGTTTGAAATCAACTACATGAGACTGAAAGAACCAAAATTAGACACGCAGGGTTTGGAAAGAGCAATCAACATAAAATAAATAAAGTACATAAAGTTTTGTAAAAGGTCTACCCAAATTGAGTTATATAGTCTCAAGCATAAACAGAAAATGATTTAAGCAATATCATTTTATTGAAAAATGTTAGGCGTTGTTTAATTTTTCCTTTCTACTACATTGAATTAAGTATTGATTTTGTATAGAGACATTAAAGATGAGATAAATAAGAAACTTGATTTAAAATGGACAAAAGTTCTGAATAGACATGTTTTTCAAACAGCCCTGAAAATCACAAAGTTGTGTGTAATACCACTTCTATGCTGGCTTAATGCTTTCTGAACAGACATCATTAGAGAAATGCAACTCAAAATTACTATGATACTACTTCATAATTATTATAACTCTTATCAAAAAAATCAAAGGAGCCAGGTGTTGTGGTAAAGGCTTGTAATTCCAAGCATTTAGGGGGTTGGAGTAAGAGGATTTGATTCTAAGGCCAGTCTGGTGTACTGCTCATAGTAAAAACCTGCCCTTTAAAAAACTCAGAAGGTAATAATGTTGTGAGAGTGTGGAGAAAAGGAAATTTTGTACTCTCTTGGTCAAAATACAGGTTAATATTCTCGTTGTAGAAAGTAGTATGCAGTTTTCTAAAGAAATGCAAAGATGAAATATCATCTGACCCACTAATCATGTGATTATTTCTCTTTGGGTAACTCGAGCTTTGTGTTTTACAGATACACTTCAGGATTTCTTTTTCATGAATCAAACATGGGAAAGAACTAAATGCAACCTCCCTTAATTCAAAAAAGAATAGAAGCTATATTTATTTGTATTACTGTGCATGAAGAAATCCTGGAGATTTCTGGTTAATTCAGAGGGACTCATGCAAAAATATAGGACAAGAGGAAAGTAAAACTGTTTTTAAAGTATAATAGGTTATCATTGATGAAAAGTTTTAGTGGTCATTTTTCCTTTTTTTTTTTTTTGCCAGTTGTTCAATACAGCAGCAAGGCTGTACCCTGGAGCCCTTTCAATGTTACCACGTGAACCTCCACTTCTGTAGTGCTTGTGGGTGTGGTGCCTCCTCAGGTGGGGCCCCCTCCCTTGTGGTGGATGTGCAGTGAAGGGATTGTGTGTGCATGGTCCCCAGCATTGCCAGATGAGCCCTGCCCACCCTGCCCACCTCCCTTCCCAGTCTCTCTTGCTCAATTTCACCCAGGAGCTGGCAGCCATGAGGCTGAAGTTGAGCCACTGCTGCCCTCTCCTCTGTCAGCTGTGATGGTACTGGTCTGTGGTGGTCCTGGGTTCAAGTGCCATCCCAGTGAGACTGTTCTGGGGTCACTGCCTGCCCCCATGGGTGTAGGGTGGAGGACATCATGTTTGTACACTGCACAGTCCACAGGAGAAGGAAGGCTTGGTGGACAGTTCACCCCCTTGGGGCCAGGCAGCCCAGCCTTGGTTCAGACTTTAGGGCATTCTGGAGACTAGAGTCGTGTGCTGACCCCTCTGCTAGCGGGCTTGTGACAGCTGTGGCAGCTCAGCACCCTGGAGCCCCTTCAGAATCCCCATAGACCTCCATTTTCTGTTCCTTGTGGTCTCAGGTATGGAGCCATCCTTGCATATGCCCATCAGTGCCAGAGGAGCCTGGACTTACAGTGCACCAGCTTCAGCACTGGAGACCCAAAGCCCCTTTGGCTTTGCTGTGTAGCCTCCTCCATTGTCCTTCTGGTCCACATGGATACAGCTCTGGGTGCCATTCCGGGGATGCTCCGTTTGGCAGCAATGGCCTCATCCCCTACCCTCAATAGGATCCAAAGCAAGCATGGGTCTGGCCTTGGCAGTGTAGGCCACACAGATGGAAGGCAGGACTTGGGGTCTGCCCTGCCTTACCTCCTGGCTTTGGCACCTGAGGCTGGGTTGCTTGGTTTGGTCACAGATGGAGCCTTGTTGGATGCAGCCCACCACAACAAGTGCTGCACCTGCTGCAGCAGCAGTGAGGTGTCCCAGATCCCCCTCAGGATCACCACAGGGACCTCTGATGGGTCTATATGGACTTGGTGTTTGTATCATCCCAGGACTCCCATTAGGAAGTGCCACTCCCCTTCGTAGTACTGGAAGTAAGAGGTGTCACATATAATTTCTGCTTTCTAACGTTTTTCTTCACTAAGTTAAACAGAAAAGGGAGATATAAATAAGTTTTATAAAAACAAAACATATAACCTATATCACTTCTACCTGTTAAAACACTGTAATATTTTTTATCCAGTAGGAATTCTTTCCGTACTTACTTATTTTACTTTTGAACGTAACGAATGTAATATTTTTGTGTGTATTTTACTATTCTAGTAAACTTTATTTGCACTACTTACATACAATTTTTTTTTAATTCTGAGATTTAAGAATGTGTTTTTTGGAGAACTCTAACAACAACAGATGCTGGAGGGGATGTGGACAGAAAAGAACCTTACTTCATTGTTGGTGGGAATGTAAACTTGTTCAACCACTTTGGAAAACAGTATGGAGGTTCCTCAAAAGACTTCACACAGAACTCCCCTATGACCCAGCAATCCCACTTTTGGGCATTTACCCAAATGTTTACAAACAAGACCACACTAAAGCTACCAGCACAACAATGTTTATTGCAGCATTATTTACCATAGCTAAGATATGGAACCAACCCAGATGCCCCTCAGTAGATGAATGGATCAAGAAAATGTGGTATATATACACAATGGAATTCTATGCCTCCATCAGAAAGAATGACATTGCCCCATTTGTTAGGAAATGGAAAGACTTGGAAAAAATTATATTAAGTGAAGTAAGCCAGGCCCAAAGAAACATAGGTCCCATGGTTTCCCTTATTTGCAATATCTAGTATATGTATGAGTCAAGCGGAAAAGGTCAGATAATATGATGTCAGGAAAATGAACCCTTAGATATGTATTTTAATGTTTTTTTTCTTTCATGCATGTGTTTCTAACGCTTTTATAAGATTATCTCTTTGTTGCTTTGTATGTCCCTCCCCCACAGTATAACCCCTGCTTTCACTATATTTGATGTCAGTATAACTTGTGGAGGCGATGGGGAAAAACCAGTTGTTTAAGGATACGGTGGACCTGCTGCAACAATGAGAAGTACAAGTTGTCATGTCCAAAACGAGCTTTACAACGTCGGTGCGGGGGGGGGGGGGGAAGGAGAAGGATTGGGATTGGGGGGGAGGGGGGAGGCTGGGAAGGGATGTGAAGGGTAAACCAAAGGAGGAGGCTGCAATGCTTGGTAAGAAATGTACGCATTATTCTGCCCATGTAATTGTAACCCCTCTGTACAGTATGTTCACAAATAAAATAAAATCAAATTAAAAAAAAAAAGAGTTTTGTTGTACTTTTATTTCAGTTTGCCATTGGGCCTTATAAACGCATACAATAAAATCCATTCTTGCTAGTATCAAGTTCAATGGTTTTGTAGACTTGAGACTCAAGGATATATCATTATATATCATACAGTAATGTGTGTCAATTTGTTTATAACTGCTCCATAAAATAATTACTAATTGAGGCAGCAGCCACTTCATCTGGCATCCTGGTCCCTCTGATGAAGTAGGATCCTAGTGGCAGCCTGCCCAACTCGGGTGCTTCTGGGCATCTCGCCTGAGACTGGGGGAGGATATCAGGGTGTACCTGTTGTTGGACTAAGGAAGCTGCTGCGTGAATGACACAGTGCCACTGACCCACATCTAGCACCCACATCTAGCACCCACCAGCCCCATGGGCCTGGGCCCTAAAGATCAGCCCATGAGAGCACACACACACGGCTGGGTGGGGGAGCACCCACCTAGAAAGGAGTGCAGACAAAACAGAAGCCACTCTGGGGATCAGCTTGTACAGTATCATCTGTGGAGCAGGGGACGATTGTGCTCAGCTCTGGGGAGAAGACAAGAAATACAGGCCCAGGTGCTAACTTTTGTACTCAGGCTGGCAAGGAAACTTTCCTCCAGACACTCTCCTGCAGGCTCAGGGTGCCCTTCCATGTTCCTTGTCCATGGAGTATCAGCCAGGGACACTCATGTCCGCTACTCCTGGCTGCTCTTTTGGGGTTTATTAATTTACACAGACAGCCCTTGCCTCAGACAGCAGAGTTATACTCTGGGTTTTCTAAACTTTCTGCATCTGAGCATTTCACAGTGTTTTGTCTTTGTATCGTTTCTTATAAATGCTTTGTGAAATTTGTGTTTAGGTGTTGAGGTGCAGGAGGAGCCAGATTATGAACATAGTTTCCTACAATACTTTCATCTAAAAATGAAAATATATTCTTTCTAAAAATGCCTATCAGGAAATGAATTTGAGAGAGAGAAAAGGCAGTTTTCTCATGAGATCAAAATGTGCTAGTTTTATATGCATGTTTTATGCGTTCAAAATACAACTAAATAATTCACTATCTAGGAACAATTGTCCAGACCTAAGAGTTAGGCGTCTTGGTAGCTAGAGGCAGGGTTTTTGTGAGGTTTATCCAAAGGGAGGGAAGAAAGTTAAAATCCATAGATTATTTTGTAGAATGAAAGTGGTAATACCAAATGAGAATCACATAAATCCTCTCTGCTATTCAGGGTCTTTTATTCTTCCATATGAATTTTTGGATTGCTTCTTCTATTTCATTGAAAGTGAGATTGGGATATTGATAGGTATCACATTGAATTTGGATATAGCCTTTGGCAATATTGCAATTTTTATGCTGTTACTCTTCCCAATCTAGGAGCGTGGGAGGTTTCCCACTTCCTTAGTTCTGCTTTAATTTTATTTTTCAGGTATTTAAAGTTTCCATCATAGAGGTCTTTCACCTCTTAAGTTAACTCCTAGGTATTTTGGGAGGAGGATATTAAAAAGGTATTGTGTTCCTATTTTCAGCCTCACTCTTTATCGTTATTGGAATACAGGAAAGCCATTGAATTTTGAGGGTTAATTTTATATTCTGCTAGTTTGCCAAAGTTTCTGATCAGCTCAAGTAACTTGGGAGTGGAGTCCATGGGGTTCTTTAAATACAAGATCATGTCATCTGCAAAGAGGGATAGTTTTACTTCATCTTTCCCTATTTAGATCCCCTTTAAGTTTGCATCTTGTCTTATTGCCCCAGCTGGCATTCGAATACTAAGTTGAAGAGGAGTGGAGAGAGAAGACATCCTTATCTCATTCCTGAATTTGTAAGAAATGATTTTAACTTTTTGCCATTAACTCTAATGCTGGCTGTAGGTTTGTCAATCCTTAGCAGAAAGAACAGTGCTGGAGCAATATCAGTTCCAAATTTCAAACTCTATTAAAAAGCCATAGTAATAAGAACAGATTGATAATGGCACAAGAACAAACCTGAGGACAAATGGAAAAGGACTGAAGACTCAGAAATGAATCCACTGACCTATAGCCACTTAATCTTTGACAAGGGCTAAAAAACATAGAGTGTAATAAGACAGCCTTCTCAGTAAATGGTGTTGGCAAAATTGGTTAAACACCTATTAAACTAAAAATAGATTTGTATATATCGCCCTGCACCAGAATCAACTGCAAATGGATAAAAGAACTCAAAATAAAAGCAGACACTGTGAAAACATTACATGAAGGAATAGGAGAAACTCTAGGGCTCTTTAGCGCAAGCCAAAATTTTCTTAATAGAGAACAAGAAACAAAACAAATCAAAGAAAGGTTGGGCAAATGGGATTGCATGAAACAGCAGAGCTTCTGCAAAGCAAAGGTAAAAGCTAACAAGAACTGTAGAAAGCCCACATACTGGGAGATCTTCATGAGTCATGAAATGGACAAGGTCTTATATCTAAAATATACTTAGGACACAAAAATTAAATTCCCCAACAACAAATCCTCAAAGAAACAACTGCCTGATAACTCAGTGGGCTAAAGACTTAAAGAGAGATTTCTCTGAAGAGGAAATAAAAATGCCCGTTAGACACATGAAGGAATGCTCAAGTTTTCTAGCCATAAAAGAAATGCAAATCAAGACAACATTGAGATCGCACCTCATTCCAGTTAGAATGTCTATAATCAAGAAATGTAATAATTACGGATGCTGGAGGGAACTCTACTGCATTGTTAGTGGGAGTGTAAAGTTGTTCAACCACTTTGGAAAGCAGTATGGAAGTTCTTCAAAAGACTCCACATAGAGTTCCCTATGACCCAGCAATCCCAGTTTTGGGCATTTACCAAAATGATCATAAACAAGATCACACCAAAGCTACCAGCACAACCATGTTTATTGCAGCATTATTCACCATAGCTATGATATGGAACCAACTCTGATTCCCCTCAGTAGATGAATGGATCTAGAAAATATTATATATATATATATATATATATATGTATATATATGAATGTACACACACACACACACACACACACACACACACACACACACACAATGGAATTCTATGCCTCCATTAGAAAGAATGGCATTGCCCCATTTGTTAGGAAATGGAAAGACTTGTTAAAAATTATATTAAGTGAAGTAAGCCTGGCCCAGAGAAACATAGGTCCCATGGTTTCACTTATTTGCAAGGACTAGTACATGTCTAGGACAAGCAGAGAAGATCAAAGGTTATGTACATATGATCATATAAGATGATGTTAAGTGAAATATACCCCAAGTCAGTCTTGGTTTTGTTTTAATATACTTATAAGGCACTATGTGTTTCTTTTGTAGGTTCATCCCCCCCATGATATAACCCCTGTTTTCACTGTATTTGATTCCAATGTTGTGCATCTTGTATATTTACTTTTGTAATTTGGGGAGTTGAAAGGATGTAGCAAAATGCTTAAATGGGGCTGCAGGTTGACCCATTGTGACGAAGAGATGTACCGGACACTATGTAGAAAATGAATTTACAATGTCAGGCAGGGATTGTGGAGGGAGGAGTTGGAGAGGTGGGGAGGGAAGGGATGGTAGGGGAAAAACCAAGGAGGAGGCAACAATGCTCGATAGGAAATGTACTCATTACCCTACTCATGTAACTGAACCCCCTCTGTACAGGATTTTTCCAGTGCTGCCCTCCGCATTGAATTTTTTGCCTTTGCTGGCTGTGGTTAAGTCGACCTGCTCAGTGGATTAGTAGTCTTCAATGCATCTTGGTCCTCAAATGGGACTTGGATTATCCAGTGGTGGTTGGAACGGGCCAAGGGCAGTGCAAAGACCATTTCCAGGGCATGGCTTCTTCATTCCCCATGCAACTAGAATTGCAAGCAGTATTTCTCTGAATTTGACTCCAGAAAACAATCACTGAACCAAAAGGCAAGGCCTCCAAACACCTATCCTCCTCCCCCCATTCCCTCCTTTCTCCATCCTTGGGAGAGTACAAAATAATTTTGCAGGTTTTGGCAAACACACAAATTGCCCACCACCTCCCCTGGTAAATTAGGTTTCAAGTCACTAAGTCATGTAAACGGATAATGCCTCACTCATTATTCTGGTCAACATCTTCAGGTTGTTTGATGCTTTAATTTTTGTTGTTGTTGTTGTTGGTAGGGGGACCTGAACTCTGGGTCTGGGCACGATCCCTGAGCTCTTCAGCTCAAGGCTATCACTTGAGCCATAGCGCCACTTCCAGTTTTTTCTGCTTATGTGATGCAGAGGAATTGAAACCAGGACCTCATTCATGCAAGACAAGCACTCTACCACTGAGTCTCCTTCCCAGCCCTAATGCTTTAATTTTTTAAATTTCTTTTTTTCAGTCTTGGGTCTTGAACTCAGGGACTCGGTTTTAGCATATCCCTGAGTTCTTCAGCTCAAGAGAAGCCCTCTTCCACTTGAGCCACAGTGCCACTTCCTGTTTGGAGACAAGTGACTCACAGACTTTCCTGCCAGGGTTTGCTTTGAACCGTGAATTTTAAAATTATATTCTTTCTAGGTGTTTATTGGAACATTACAGTTTTTCTGGAATTTAAAGTTTTCTGTAAACATTTATCTTCAAGTAATCCAACAACCTTAAATATTACATTTAGAAGCTATCCTGTAGCACATCCATTTTGAAATTATTATGTTAAGATGAAATTCTTATTCTTTGTAGAAAAAAACCATTAAACTCCAAATGAGAACATGCTAATTTCAGCTGCCTTGAGTCTCCTTCCTCTTTTTTTTCTCTCCAGTATCTTTTCTTGTTTTGGAACAAGTGTCATGGACTGTCCAACCATTCAAAGGAAGCTTATTCCATTAATTTAATAGAAAAGAATCCAATCTTCCTGCATCTCAAGGCAACTTTGAGTATAATGTTAATCTGATAATTCACATCATTGAATTTTCATAGTAATTTTGATAATTTTTGTTTAAACCATTCATTAAAGAGCTTCCAAAAAGCAAGAATAAAAAATAATGTTCTGCTTTCTAAGAAGGTTTTAAAAGCTAGTAATTCAACAAAACACATTCTATTCTTCCAAGATTCCATGGTGAAAAATTTCTCTTTCATCATCGCCCTTACCACTGACCCCTTCCCTTCAAACTTTCAGCTTTCTTGTTCCAGCTTTCATTTTGGTTCTAGCATCAGAAATCTCTTTGTAGTATTTGACAATGAAATTCCATTTGTTGTTAGAGAGCTCAATTCATATTGCCAAAAGCAGACTCATGAGCATAACATTGAACATAAAATATTGAATATCATTAATGTGATCTTATGTAACTATTTCATAAATTAATATAAGTTCCACATAAATGTGCATCTTCATATAATTTTTAAAATGCAAAGTAGTTACATATCTATGTCAAAAAATAATTATCACTAGTAGAAGATTATAAGCTAAACCTATTGCATCATCCCCAATATCTTTGTAAAATTTTCTTTTCTCATTAACTTTCACCTTAGGGCCTTCTTTTCCTAGCCACAAATTGTCAATTGATATCCTTGTATATTGGTCACCTCTGAGTAACCTCACTTCTTTCCACCACCAGTAATTCCCCTGTGTTAAATACCTGAGGAATAACGTCCCAATGTGCCTGCAAGAGGAGTACCCAAGTCGACTGTCTGTGCCCACTCTTCCCTTGTTTTGTTTGGGAATGTGCTATCAGAGACAAGGGTGTCAGGGATCAGGTGGCTGGAATCATGGTGTTATGAATTATAGGTAGCAGAAAAGAGTAGCAGAGACTAGGATACCAGGGAAAGTGTAATTGTGACTGTCATAACTTAGTTGAAGTGGCAGGAAATTGGGTAGCAGCAACCGCTTTGCAAGGGTTGGGGTAGCTAATACAGGCATCCAGAACAGTTTAGCAGGGACAAGAAAGCATAGACTAAGTGAAAGAGTAAAAGTTGTGAGGGATTGTGGGGCACAATCAGGGTCATGAGTGGGTAAACTGGGTAGCCAGTACTATGGTAGAAGCAATTGGCATGGCGGACTGATACGGTGCAGAGCTCTGGGTTTGCCTGTCCAGTTTTGGCTGTTAGATTTTTAAGGAAACTACCTCTAGCAGCTCATTATCAGCTTTTTTTTTTTTTTTTTTGGTCTGTCATGGGCTTGAACTCTGGGCCTGAGTGCTCTCCCTCACCTCTTCAGCTCAAGGCGAGTGCTTTACCACTAGAGCTACAGTGACACTTCCGGTTTTCTGGTGGTTTGTTGAAGATAAGAGTTTCACAGACTTTCCTGCCCGGGCTGGCTTTGAACCTCGATCCTCAGATCTCAGCCTCCTAAGTAGCTAGGATTACAGGCGTGAGGCACCAGCAACCGGTGAGAAGTGAATGTTTCCACTGTATCATTGGTAAATATTTTTGGATAGATACCTAATCCTAATTTCACTGGGTTTTGTGGCATTGTGTTTTTGCTTTAATGAGGGACCTCCATATTGATTTTCAGAGCAATTATAATAGGTTGAAGATAATCTATAATATGTGAATATTAGATCAAAATTTAAATATATCAATGAACACATACAGGACCATCATATATAGCTTATAATTTGAAGAAATTTTAAGAAGACCAACAGTTGGGGGAAAAGAATATTTCAGAAGCTTAATAAAAAACATACACACATAGGAAAATACAAAAACAGGTACAACTAATTAGTGCTAATAGTAACAAAACATTTTCCTCAAGTTTTAAAAATGAAATTATTAAAATAATACTTAACATAAAATAAATATGACATGGAAGAAAATGTACCATAGACATTGTTTTCCCCATAATTTGTTTGATTTTTATAGCAAGTGGATTAAAAGAAAATGTAATTACATGTCGGAAGATGATCACACTGTCAAGTGTCATTGATAGAATCCAGCGAAGGAAAGTAACAGAAAAATAGAGAGTAAGAACAACCTGGCTATGGCTGAATATACTCAGAACTTTGTGAGGAAAGAATGCTCCATTTTCCTCATCAAAATAGAGTTAGGATAGCTACCTTTTGACAGAATACTTGTAATGCAGTCAGAGCAGTGGAGTTACTAATTTAGGTAGTAATTTATTACTTTTATTCCCTAATCTTATGATGTGATTCCCAAATGATGTGAGTGATCTTAGATTTTCTGAGCCCTTTTTTCACCCAAAGTTTCTAATTCCTCCCCCTGCCTATGATTCTTCTGCTACTCTCATTTCTTCTTGTTTCTGAACTAGACTCCTATGACCTTTTTGTTCATGAGAAAGAGCTGGAGAAATATGAGAATGGCCTGGAGTCGGAGCTAACATCCACTCCAACTTGGAGGATCTGGTGAAGGACCTACATCTGGGCCTCAGAATCAGATATTAATTGAACTCTTTGGAAATGGAGAAACTCACCCCCCAACCCCAGGCAGAATCTGTCATTCCTTGACTTTCTCTGAAGAGATTTGGTACTAGGGCACAATTCAGAGAATGAGCTTTCCTACCACCCACCACAGCCTTTTCAGGAGGAACAGGTTCAAAACTAAATGTGGCCTCAGTTCCCACAGGGCCAGTCAGAAGCCAAGAGATCACACTTTTCTCCTCATTAGGGATCTTCTGGTAGGAATAGAGTCATCTGGGCAAAGTCTAATATGGAGATTAAGTGAGACTGGACCTATGGAGGACACAAGAGAATGACCCTGTCTTTGACTACAAGTGAGTTGTGTAGTGAGACATGACAACTTCCTTCATATATGAAAATACACTAGGTGTTATCTCACTGCCACTTTGCAGGAGGTCAGTTTCCCCAAAGGAGAAGTTGTTAAATGTTGTGACTTCCAGTTTGCTCTCTAAGCTCTTGTCTCTCCCACCCCTTCCCATGCCAGGAATGCATTGGTTCTTTCAGGCACTCAACTACTTGACTGACTCCTAGGCAGGAATACTGTAGGCTATTATTTGGCTAACCTCTTGCATTTGAGGTAGAATAAGCCTAGGCTCTGCTTATGCCATGAGGTAGATGCACGAAGCTGAGTATAAGCTCATATTTATACAGAAAACCAATCATATTGAAAAAAAATAGTTGAGTGATTTAGGGTTTATAGCCACTAAATTTAGGTTATTATTAGAAACACACCTAGAACCATGGATTAGGAAGAGAACAGTGAAGTAGGTTTAAGATAAAATGGAAAAGACACATAATAGCCATAACAGGAGATGAGAGTGTGAAGGAACTATTGGCATAGTTCCTTTTACTATCTTAGGAGTGACGTTGGATAGGAGGCTTTTAGAATAATATCTAAAATAGAGGGACGTTCTGGGCCCTGGTGGCTCACATCTGTTATCCAAGCTACCCAGGAGGGTGGGATCTGAGTATCATGATTCAAAGCAAGCCCAGGAAGAAAAAGCCAGAAGTGGTGCTGTGGCTTAAGTGGTAGAGCACCAGTTTGGAGCTCAGGGACACTGCCTAGTTCCTGAGTTCAAGATTCAGCATCAGCAAAACAGCAACAACGAAACAATAATGATAAAAAGAAATAAAAGAAGGACTTAAAGATATCCGATGGAATGATGATCCTGTGTAACTGTTTAGAAAACATAAAAGGAGCCAAAATTTGGAGCAAAATGATACCTATTCATTACTAATCAAGGATGCAAAGCAAATGACAAATTCCTCTTCTTGAAAACTTCCAAACTTGGGCTGGGAAAGTGGCTCAGTTGTTAGAGTGCTTGTGTTGCATGCACAAGGCCCTGGGTTCGATTCCTCAGCCAGAAGTGGTGCTATGGCATGAGTGGTAGATTACTATCCTTGAGGTGAAGAGGTGAGGGACAGCACCCAGGCCCAGAGTTTAGGCCCCATGACCGACCCCCCCCCCCAAAAAAACAAAAAAAATTTCCAAACTTACCTTTTCTCATAATTGAGAAGAAGCTTCTTTTACAAGAATTCTCCTTATCTAGCTCAAGGTCATTAGAACTTCAGTAGACTTTTCCTATTGAGATGTAATGCACCTAACTCTACTGAACTTAATCAAGGTTAGGAAAGTATGGAAATTGATAGGTTTATTGTATTTTTCTTTGTAAATATATACTACTGTCAGGTATTATATATAGCATATATTATAATATACAATATATTATACATTATATATAATATATTAAAATATAACATATATTATATATTAACAGTCTTCCTAATTTTAGAGTTAGGAACAAGCAACATATTGAAAGACAAATGCTTGAATCTCTGAGTAATTTCTCTACCACTGAACAATTCCAGGTTTCATTCTTATTACCCAAAGAACAACGTAAGAAAGTGATGCCCATGAAGGTGGTTCTCTGGATTTTGGAAACTGTGATCTGCAAAAAAAAAAAAATATATATATATATATATATAAATTTATATAAAATATAAATTTGCATATAAATAAATTATATATAAATATAATATATTTACATATATAATTTATATTTTATATATAATTGTTTTACTAGTGAATGTGTAAATCTATAGCAACAGATAAACAAATGATCATCTATGTGCACACACACTCAATCACTTATAAAAATTTCTTTTCTATGGTCCCTATTCACCTACACAGAGAGTACATGAGTTGCCCTTGAATTGTCCTGCAAGTTCTTTATCTGGCTACTGTAGTTTCACATCCTTTGTTTTCTAAGCAGCCAGATGTTATGTGTTCAACAACAATACTTGATACAGGCAAAAGTATCCACCCTGAAACACAGAGAAACTTGGATTTCAGAAATGCCACAAATAAGTGGGAGGTACAGCAGTACTTTTCAAAATTGAATAGATTACATATTTATTAGAAAGTTTGTAAGAAAAATAACTTCAATGTAGGATGAAACACTTGAAGAAAACTTCAGTTTGGATTACATATAGCTAGGTGCTGGTAGCTCATGCCTGTAATCTTGGCTAATCTGGAGGCTGATATCTGAGGATCACAGTTCAAACCCAGCTTGGGCAGAAAAGTTCCCTTGAGACACTTATTGCCAACTAATCACTCAAGACTAAAATTGATACTGTGGCTTGATGTTTTAGAGAGCTAACCTTGAGCCAAAGACCTCAGGAACAGTGCCCAGGGCCCAAGTTCAAACTCTGCAATAGAAAATCAATAAAAATAAAAAATAAATTACATATGATTTATTACCAACTCTGTACAAGGAAAATAGGATATGACACATGGCAACATATGACTTCAAGGTACAAAGTTCCAGGGCATTTCCCCACGCTTGAGAACTAGGATTAATCCATATTGAAAAAATAAAAAGATGAATGATTTATACCAAATTTCAAAACATACTATATGTTATACAAAGGAAATGCAATAAACATACATTTCACAGTCTACTAACATCATATTGTATAAGCATTCTGATTAACTGATTCATCAAAATCAATACAATGCAGTTAAAACATCCAATATCTCAGGTGTCAACTTAGCAGAATACTTTCAACGTATGATGGTTATTTTTTGTATTATCCAGCCCTATCTATCCCACAATTGCAGAAGACTCTTCCTGAGAAAGACCAGAGACCTGTCTACTGTGAGTGCTCAATGTCTACCTGTTCCCATTCTCTGTTATTTGGGCATGTGATAGACTGAATATCTGGTAACTTGCCAAAGGCACAATTTGGGACTGGCTTTCAGTGATGATAGTTTAGTTCTCAGGAAAAAAAAGGGAAATTGAAGACAGAGGGAAAATCTACCAGATCCCTGAAAGATTTCTATCATTGTGCTAAAACTGTACCCTTCTACTGAACAAACTACAGTAATTGTCACTCCAACCACATGTCCAAAAAAATGGCTTTCCAAATATTGGCCTGTTTTCACTTTGGTATATCAAGACATACTCTTGTGACCCCGTTTTACTTAAACTATCAGCTATGGTTGGCCCAAGGAATAGTTGACCTTACCAATTTCTTAAATTTTAGGTCATCACACAATCACTTCATAACCCTTAAACATTAAAAATACCTATCCGTATAAGTCCGCATTACATACTTATTAGTTTTTCTTCATTTGTCATGTTTTACATATTTGTGTATCTCAGGGCTTAGTTCTGTAATCTTCCTTCGCATGATTGTTACCACTGAGTGCACATAATTATTTGGTTTTTTTTCTCCAGCTCTGTTCTTTCTTTAATTCAAGTCCTTAATAACATCCTGTCTACTGACAAATCCTAGCTACTGATTTTTTTTTTTTTCGGGGGGGGGGGGAGGTCCGGTCATGGGGCCTGAACTCTGGGCCTGGGCACTGTCCCTCAGCTCTGCAGCTCAAGGCTGGTGCTCTACCACTTGAGCCACAGTGCCACTTCCGGCTTTTTTTCTTTTTGCTTATGTGATGCTGAGGAATTGAACCCAGGGCCTCGAGCATGCAAGGCAAGTGCTCTACCACTGAGCCACCTTCCCAGCCCACTAGCTACTGATTTTAACAAACTCAAAAGATCCCAAAGTGAGCTTTGATCTTTATCTACAAACCTATCCCTCATTACTATTTGATTAAGTGATAACTCTTCCAGTTGTCTTGTCAAAATACTTTGGGTTCACTTCAGACTTACATACTTTTTCACACCTCATATGTAATCTATGACCAGGTTTTGACAAATTAACTCAGGATATTTTAGGAGCCTATATGTGTGTGTGTGTGTGTGTGTGTGTGTGTATACATATACATACATACATATATATATATATACATATATATATATTATATGAGTGCTAATACTGTGACTTAAATTAGGGGCCTAGGTTCTTTTACTTTTCTTATGTGCTCAGGCTGCTAGTCTTCCACAGCTCCAATTTTAGCTTTTTGGTTCTTAGTTGAAGATAAGTGTCTCATGGTTCATTTCCCTGGTCTAGCTTAAAACTATGATCCTCTGTTTCCAGACTTTTAAATAGCTAGATTTAAAGGCATGCACCACTAAAACCACCCCTATTATATTTGAATTAACAATAAATTTAAAGAACGAATATTTGTGATATTTTCAAATCAGTATGTTTTCATTTACACTAAAACACAACCAAAGAACCTCTGAATGTACCAGTGCTCAAGTGCCAGGCACAATTTCATTGCTGGGAAATAACAATGATGATATTGTCTACAGGCAAAGCAGGAGAAAATGCTCTTCACTGAAGTTGCTGAAAGGCTGATAAGGATGAAGACAGGCAACATTATCCAGAAAGTATCACAAAGTGTTTGCTGTGGATAAGTGTAGCCAATCTTAGAGGATGTTCATAGGGATGAGGAGAATATTTGAAGGTGAATATGTGATTACAGAGGTGTGCTTTCTTGAAGATATATGTTTATAGCATAGTTTACATACTGTTGAAAATGAGATAGTTAAGATAGGGATGTTGTCATTCCTTGTATTCTTCACAGTATAATATTAAAACCAGTTTTATACATATATTCTTTATAGTAATTATAGAATATCCCTAATTACGTATATATTATAAACATATCATTTATATATTATGCAATATAGTATGTTACATGTATTATGCACACATAATTTAATTTTTCTACTTGTCTGTCCAGAAATTAAACTAGCAATATCTTTGAAAATTGATAGTAAAGTAGGGTCCTTGCAATTTCGATTGCAATATATAGTTTTACCCAATAAGTAGTTATTTATTCTGAATTGGTTTAGAAATGGAATATCATAATATAATTGAACATTCAAAAATAATTATGTAAGAACCTACCAAGGATGGAATTAAAAATTTTAACAAGACTAATATCTGCAATCCCAGCTATTTAGGGGCTGAGCTCTGAAGAGAGCTATATGAAGCCAGTCTGAGTGAAATGGCTCAGGGACAACACCCAGACCATAGTTCAAGTCTCAGTACTGGCACAAAAATAACTTAGGTGACTAAAACTTAATATATTTATTTAAATAAAGTTGTCATTCCTTGTATCCTTCACAGTATAGTACTAAAACCAGTTTTATACATATATTATTTATAGTAGTTATAGAATATCAGTAATGATACATATATTATAAATATAACCTTTATATGTTATGTAATAACATATATTACATATATTATGCACGCCTAATTAATACTGATATCACTAATATCCATTAAATTGACATATGTTTTAGAATAGAGAATAGATTTTCTTTGGTACAACAAGGAAGTAAGTAGCCACAAAAATTACTTTTTTTGGATTATATATCCACAACCAACTATTCCCTGTGTATTCAAGGTACTTAATGCTAAAAGCCTGTGTTCATCAGCACAAGTGTCTTTGACATGGATTTGTTCTCCTTAAGCAATTACTCCAGGAATAATAAACAGTGGAAGCTTAATGATGTTCACTCAGATATTTCTTTAGAAATTAAACCGAACTTTATTTGGTATAAAGATCACTTACAATGTCATTACCCACACCCTTTTCATTTAAAAATATTTGTATTTTGTAGCAATGTCATTGCCATTATTACCATAATTAGGAAGATAATGTGGGTTCATCTGCTCCATAGCTCTCGAAAGGTAATGAATGTGACACAGAATATCCTCACATATGCCTGGTGGAAACCTGGATTTGAATTATGGGTCTACAACTGATAAGTCTTAGGTACTTAGAAAATTTGTTTAGCCTTATGCCTACTTCTGTTTTTAATAAAATACTTAATTCATTTCCTAACTTGAAAAATATTCATGAGCACTAAAATTACCCTAATGCAGGTGCAGTGCTTGGAATGGTTCTGCACATTGCGTAGTAGGTCCCAGAGAAATCAGTTTTCATGAACATGGTCACAGCATTCTTCCTGAAGGCCTTAAGAAATATATACCCAATTGATATTAATAACCGAAAAATTGTCTTTACTAAAAAAGTCTTTTCTTCATATGAAACAATGAAAGCAATGTAGGGGTTGTCCTGTGGCTTTTACCCTGAGGGAATTTTGCCTAAATTTCATTCTTACTCTATTAGTGGTAGCAGTAGCATTCTTTAGTGCTACCCTTCATGTTTTTAGTTCTGTGTTCCATTTGGCATACTATTGTAACTTAGTTTATAATCTTTGTTATCAGAATAAACAAACTACAGCTGCTGAAGTTTTCAGTAAAGAGTCAATGCATTACATTTTTTGGAGGGGAGGGGTCCGGTCGTGGGCATGAACTCTGGGCCTGTGCACTGTCCCTCAGCTCTTCAGCTCAAGGCTAGTGTGCTACAACTTGAGACATAGCACCACTTCCGGCTTTTTTTCCCTGCTTATGTGGTGGTGAGGAATCGAACCCAATGCCTCATGCATGCAAGGCAAGCGCTCTACCACTGGGCCACCTTCCCAGCCCTGCATTACATTGTATGTGCTTAATAGTTTCCTGAAATTATTCCTTTTGGATTATATATCCCAACAAAACTATTTTATATGATTTCTTATATTATTTATATAGATTTCTTATGTGATTCTTATATGATTTCTTAGAAATCCATAAACAAAACAGCGCAGAATAGGAAAAGACTAGGTAAGATGTCATGAACAATACTATTATAGTGGTCTTCATGGCTAAGTGTAAAGAATATGTAACAAAACTGTTGGAAGATTCATTTGCTCTTTTTGATATTCTCTCCCCCTTCTCTGTAGAAAGGGTCTCACTATGAATTGCCAAGTGGGCTGGACCTTTCAAGCCTTGTCTCAGTGACAGAAGTGATGGGATTAGGGACATGTGCTCCCATGGCTGGCTTTTAGCAAGTTCACAATAAAGTAATACCAATACTCATAAAGAAACTTTTGTGAGTGATGTGTATTCACTTATTCAATTGCCAAAATTAAATTAATATGTTGAAACATCAAATTACTTACATTATAATATGTGCAGTTCAACTGGCATTACTAGTACCTCCATAAATCAAATGCAAACTAAAAGCTCTACTTCAAAAACCAACATCTAAGGCAGTGTTGGAAATACAAGAAGATACACAATAAATCTATAGGGGTGAGATCTTCAACACTGGCAATGAACAGTGATAGCTGAATTTTTAACCAGGCTTGAAAAGTTCGGGTGTAAACTAACTATGTGATTAGAGTTGCAGAGTTGACCTTGGTATCAATATTGGAGATAAAATTCAAAGGCAGCTAAGGTTGATGAAGTATTGTAGCTCAAGACAGTGTGACACTCCTTGATAATGGTAAAACACAGAGTAGAAGCTAAGTTAGTAAAATGTATAGGAAGGATTCTCCAATGAGAATAATTGCAGGGGGTGATCACCACTCTTCACTGAAAATGTATAGCCCGTCATTCTATTTTAAGCTCTAGCGTTTCTCTGATCTGAAGATAATTATAACATACCAATGTGCCATGAGTGCTGAGCAGTGTAGGTGTATATTATTCTAATATACGTAAAAATCTTTACAGGTATGGAATGGCCTGACCCTGACACTTCATTCTGTGTTGTTGAGTTTCTTGAAGAAATGTTCATAATTAGGCAATTGACAATCATCTAAGTCTGAATCAGGCAACTGAGATAAGACATTAGGGTCATCACTCCAGTGATGTGGTCTGTGACCTTTGAAATAAATAACATTATTTCACAACGTATATGTGTTTCTGAAAAATTATGCAATACCAAATATACAAAAGGGACAATTATCCATCTCTTATATTATCAGAAGTTAAGATACTTCTGAATTGTACTTTTTTGCTAGAGGATCACAGTATGACTGCTGATGTTTGGTATCTTTCCAGGTGCTCCTATACATTCGTCAATCTTCTTTGAGGAAGTGTTTTTCCATTTTGTTTTGAGGTTTTCAGAATATAAGTACTGTCACTAACCGCAACCATGGGACAGCAAAGATGATGGGATACCTGGCCAAAGAACTGAGAAATCATAGGAAGTGATAGGAAAGGAGACACCAGAGGACCCAAAGCCTCATTGCCAGCTTCTGGATCCCTAAATCCTGCTTGACATGCTTTATATTCATTCTACTACGGGGGGGGGGGGGGGCGTGGTCAGTGGCTACAGGTATGTCCACATCAATCTTGCTGGTGTTTACAACAACTATTAACATGAGATCTTGTTTGTATACATAGTGATAATGAATCCCTTATTGTTAGGGAGCACAAGGGAGCAATAGTCATTACAACCATAACACAGACATACATCTTGTCTCCAAAGTCTTAATCTTTCATTGTCCAGCAGCTCTAACTTAAATACTCTTGAGGTAATAGCTCATACCCCTGTCTTCCCTTGACTGTTTGACCTTTCCAGAGCACAGCTCTCAGCCTTTTGACTGCTGTTTGAGATGGCTTCCCAATCTATCCCTTTCCAGGTCTAATAGCTTGACTCTAGAATCCCTCACAAGTACTTACAGATGTATTATTTTGAAAAGGATATTTTTCCTGGGATAGGTTCAATTTTTATATTTTATTTTATTTCAAAAATACTATACAGAGTGGTTACAGTTACATGAGTAATGTACATTCCTTGTTGAATAGTGTTACCCACTCCATTGTTGTTCTCATATCCCTTCCCACCCTCCACACCCCCACCCCAAAGTTGTAAAGTTCACTTCTGATATAGTGTCATGTGAATATCATTGTTGCAATGGGTCACTCTTTATACTTCTTTCATCACTATATTTTTTCCCTTTCCTTCTCCAAATCAGATAAATGCATATACAAGATGGAAGGTACCAGAATCAAGACAGATATTTCCAGGGATAAACCAGTGGAAAAAGACAAATGAAATAAGATAAGATCTAGATACACTACTTTACTACATCAAGGTTGATATCTGAAAAAAAAAGGCTTGTTGTTTCTATGACTTAGAGTTCATTTCAATTAGCATCATTTTGTAAGGTCAAATATACATAGCTCTGGAACCAGCAATCCCATTCCTGGGCAATTGTGGAAATGATCTCAAGCTAAACCACACAAAATATACAACTATGTTTTTGCAGCATTATTACTATAGCTAAGATATGGAACCAATCAAGATGCCCCTCAATAGATGACAAGATCAAGAAAATGTGGTATGTATACACAATGGAATTTTATGCTTCTGTCAGAAAGAATGACACAGTCCCTTTCTTAAGAAAATGGAAAGACTTGGAAAACAATCATATTATGTGAAGGAAACCAGACTCAAAGAAACATAGGTTCCATGGTTTCCCTCATTTTTATTAATTAATATATGCTTAGGATAGTCCTGGCAGACAGGTTCACTTTAAACTCTTAATATTCCCTTTTTTCTCTCCCTCTTCCTCTCTCATGCCATTTGTGCTAAGTGATGATCTTGTTGATTTTCTCCCCTGTTACATTCATCATTGCATCTTGCAAACTACTGGTATGTCCTACTATACTTCTGTCCATTCTCCTTGTGCTTCGGCTTGTACCCCTCTCACAGCAGAGGGCCAGAGATTACAGATATTTTCTTCACTCTTTAACTCAGACATCTATCTTTACTTTCTAGCAATACATTCATTGAATTCTTTCTGTAAATTCTAATGCCTTGAAAATGATTACTGTATTTTCATGTCTTTGTTATTTGGCATTAGGGAAGAACATAGGTCAGTAACTGTAACTTAGGTAAAAGAAGATTGCAATCATGCCTCCGTAGATGTTGTTTATTGGATAATGTTTACTTCTAGGTCTGCCTGCCTGCTTCCTTTTCAGTTTATTTTTCAATGTAGCCTTGTCTTCTGGAAAGTATTTATTGGCCTACACTAATTAGTCATTAATTTTATTCCAACATCATTTCACAGCTCCTTCTGAGTTTCTTCAGGGTCTGTATAGTAGTGCTTCACATTCTTAGAAGTTTTAACATTGATGCATCCAATGATAAAGACACATTGCTTAAGTCACCATTTTGATGACTGAAAAGAAACCATGCTGCAACCTCACTATATGGCAATTTTCTGGTTTTAAATTTTTTTAGATTAGAATTGATGGTGTAGAACGAACATTCTGCATACAATTTTATATTTTCCTAATTATTTTTAGTATACTTCCCAATATTGTATAAAGTTAAAACATCACTACTTACTTTTAGGATTTCTAAAATGGTCAGAGTAAAAATTCTATTCATTTCCAATTTTAAGACAATAGTGTCCATTATGACCAAGTGAGAAATTTTAAACTTTTTATTTGTGGTCCTTAATGGTGGTGATGGGGAATCAAATCCAATGCTACATGTGTCTTAGTCTCCTGTGTGCCTCTGAGCCTGATGTGACCTGTGGTTTATTTTCACTCAACTGGAATAAAGAAAAATTTCACTAGGAAGGAATTATTACTTGGTTACTTTCTCCAGTATCTCTTGCATACATAAAAGTAATATAATTCTACACTGACAGAAAATGGTGTTCTTATATTGTATTTATTAGTAGTAACTTTATTGTAGCTCCACTATTCACAAAGCCTTGCCCCCTTCCTATCCCCTCTTTCCATAAAACTTGACTGGATCCATTGGAAATACACTTCCAGTCAGCCTCTTCCTTAAAAAGCGCAACCTTAAATAACCTACCCGCTGGTAGCCCTGCTATAAACTTTCAAAGGCCTGACTGAAACCAGACTCCTTCCTGAAAGCCCTTCTCTGCTATAGGGAAATCCCTCTTCCACTCCACCCCTTCCTGGAATCCCTGCTCTGCACCACCAGAAACCAGGCCACATCCATATCTCTTTCTATGTCCCACCTGACTGCACCAAGAATTCCGCCTACATTGGGATCCTCCCTCGAATCCCCACCTCATCCACCAGATACCATGCCCCTCACTAATCTAGTCCTGCATAGTCCCATTGCTCCCATATCCTAGTACCTACAAGCTCCTCCCTTTCCTTTCAACCCCACCCCCAATCATCCTTCTCCCTCGAGCCCCTCCTGGTTTCATAAGAAACTCCTCCCATAACTAGCCTACTTCTTTTTTTTTGGGGGGGGTCCGATCGTGGGGCCTGAACTCTGGGGCCTGGGCGCTGTCCCTCAACTCTTTAGCTCAAGGCTAGCACTCTACCACTTGAGCCACAGCGCCACTTCCGGCTTTTTTTTCTTTTTGCTTATGTGGTGCTGAGGAATTGAACCCAGGGCCTCATGCATGCAAGGCAAGCACTCTACCACTAAGCCACCTTCCCAGCCCCTAACTAGCCTACTTTTAAGTGGCCTAACCTCTCAAACACAGCCCAGAACCTACCTCTTCCCACAAAGCCCATCATACTACACCAGAAACCCTCCACCTGCCTATAACTTCCCTTGAAGTCCTACCTTGTTTGGCCAAAGATACTCACACAGCCAATGTCCTGCCTAGAAAGCCAGCCGTGCTCCACCACAAGCCTCTCCACCTCCCACACTCCCACATCTACTCTCTCAATGCCCTGCTTTGCTCCCCAGATAAACCCGCCCCCTATTGGCTCCTTCCTCAGATCCACACACTACACCACCAGATACCATGCCCATAATTATCCTACACCATTGTAGCCTTTCCACTCCTTCTCAAAGCCCCTCCTCCAACTAGCCCCATAGCTCCAAACTCTGTCCTGCTCCAGAAAAACCCCACTAGAAAATACCCACCACACTATCCAATCTCTCGACACCCACATTGCTCCACTGGAAACCACTGCACCAGTTGGCCTCCCTCTGGAAGCCTCACCAGGCTGAATTGTAAATCCCTGTCCCTCCATAGTCCCTTTCTGAAGGTTTCTTTGCTCTACTAGAAACCCTGTCCAAAGTTCATGTCCTGCCTTGCAACACTGAAATCCCCACCCAACCTGATTTTTCTTTTTGAAGTGATGACTGGCTACACCAGAAACCCCATCCTAACTAGTCTAGTGCACTTTATCCTCTCACTGCTCTCACAAAACTCTGGTCCTGAAAAAATCCTCCATACATTGTGACTACATCCTGCTGTGCAAGAAACCCCACCTCCACCCTAACATACTTCCTTAAGGCCTGCCATTCTCCACCAGAAACCTTGCCCCTTACTAGCCCACGTCTTCCTAGTACCACCCTGCCCTCTCAAAGCCAGACCTTGAAAAGCCTCTCCCTCATAGCTCCTCATTCCTGCACCAGGATCCCCACCTTCCGTCAGGCTCTTGCCTCCATTCCCTTCCCTGCCTTATGGGAAACCTCACCCTACATATCCCACAAGGGTTCACAGTGCTCTACCAGCACCCCTCCTCTAAGTAATCTCCTCCTTTGTAGCCTTGATCTTCCTTCTCAAAGCTCTGCCCCAAACAGCCTCCTCCCCAGTACCCCCACCTTCTTCCACTGAAAATCGGTCCACCTGCCAGCCTCCATGCTCAATCCTGCCTACTCCACAAGAGACCCTACCCCTAACAAGTCTAGTCCTTCCTGTCCCCTCCCTGCTGTCTCAAAGCCCTACACAGACTGTGCTTCTCCCTCAAAGCCCCACCCTGCTCCACCACAGAGAATGTGCCAATACCAACTCCTCCCTTGAATCAGACAGGGCTCCACCAGAAACCCCACACCACCTCATCCATGAAGGTCCCATCTAGTAACTTTTATTACAAATGCGATTTTATACTGGCCATAGAATTCATACTAATCAATATGATAAGAAAGCAGTATTGCAAAAAGGCAACAAAAAATAAATAGCTATTAGATGCGTTAGTCTAGTTTGGGATGCTGTTACCAGGCAGATACACATTGTGTGAAAATGTCTGAAAAGGATTCCTCTTATTGGAAAGCATTCTTTGAAGTATCAGTGATGGTGAGTGATCATTTTATTTCTAGAAAATCCGTGCACATTTGTGCCAATAACTTAAAAAAATATTAGTTATTTTAAATCCTCTGTTTTCGTTGAGGAAAGAGTATTAGTGTGTAAAAAGCTGACTTTCAACTCATCTCTCTAATGAATAATTTTGGAGTTGCTTACCTTACTATGTACCAGAGTTTTTAGTAACAGAAATTCTCTACCAGAATTCACTTTGAATTTCCTCCTTCCACTAAAGTGCCCTTTGGAAAACATTGAAGTGAGATTATACAGGTAAAATGGCAGAAATAAAAACGCATTTGAGATCATAAAAAATTATGATGAAGACCCCACCCAATGTGCTTTTAATTTTCTAACGAAAGAAACTTAAGCTTATTTAACTGCAGAGTTTCTGAAGACTGGAAGACAAAAATATAAGAAATATCCTATTATACTATGGTTCTGAAAACAAAACAAAAACAAGGAAAGACAACATAATGAGAGAAAAGAATAAGGAACTTGTATATGTGATATAAGTGTAAAAAATACACTGAATCAGGTAAAACTAATTTTGGTCATGATGTCTGGTTGTTCAATAAATTTCATTGTAAATATTGCTCTTTGTTAAGCTGTGACTTACAGAGGTCTCAGCAGGGATCTTCTCAGGTAATTGTGTAGATGGTCAATTTCACCATTGCAAGATCATCAGGATGAAAAACTCCACACATCTTAAGACACACCTGCAACAGCACTAGACATACACTTCTATTGGTCCAACAGTGTAAGACAGACCTGTGTTTTACCAAAGGTTTGGATGTAGTATGCTATGTTTTATTCAGGCTGAAGAGCCAAAATAAGTCCAATTTGAGATTAACTCCACCATCTTGTGCTAGTCTGCCCTCAGACTAACCCCAAGAGCGAGAAAAAAAACACAGGTTGCCACCAACCCTGCCCACCCTTAAGAAAGCAGAATAGTTGCCCAAGTGTTCCAGGAACAGAAAATCCCAATAGTTCAGAGAAAGGGCAGTGTGGTTAGAGTGGACTCAAACCAATCATGTAACTGCTTGTGTGGAAATTCCCTAAACTTGTTTGTTCAATACTATAAAAGCTGTGTTGATTTTGTGCTCGGGGACTTTGTGTCACTGGTTACCCAACACGCAGAGGACCAAGCTTGAGCTTGCAAAGAAACGACTCTTTTGCTGTTCGCAGTGGTTGTGGTCTCTGGTGGTCTTTCGGTGGTACCAAGTCCATAAAACATTTCTGGGGTCTCGTCTGGATTCTGCCTCATAAGACCCTCCAGACGCCCCCAAAAACCCAGCTGTCAAGTCTAGTCATTGCTGTTTTGTATATTTGGTTGCCTGCAGGTTCTGTATCTTTAATTCTGGTGTCCAGCGAGGTCTGTATTCTGGTTGGCAAGGAATCTTGGTGGACGTGCTATAAGACTGCCAATGGGGTCTGTGAGGAGATGTCCCCAGACCCCTCTGGATAGATTGCTGTTTAGTACAGACATTTTTTGGGAAATTTTCCATCTGTAGTCTGGCACTTTCATGCAGACATTTTTTGGGAAGTTTTCCGTCTGTATTGGGAAGTTTTCCATTTTTTTGGGAAACTCTTTCTGTAGTCTGGAACTTTTTGCTTGGCAATTTACAATGCTGCAGCATGCCTTTGTAAGTTGTGTCTGTATGTTGAGTGTTCTGTTTGTCATTTGGGGTTTATCTTACCCTTAAGCCTTGACCCAGGGGGTACTGAGTATGGGGGAGAATCTGCCACTCTGAGGGGATGGCCACTAGGGACTTATTTCCCTTGCCCCAAAATGACTGGGACTTCTCCTCCACCTTGAAAGGCCCCTGGGTCAACACATGTTGGTGAGATGTCACCCCATTCACTGAGGCCTGATTGTTCTCGTTCTATATTTCCTGAGATAGGGAAGTTCTGGGTGAGAGTGGCAGGCTCATTCAGCAGACTCTGGATTCAGCTTGCTGAGTGAGAATGGCACAGAGTTCTGGTAGGGATAAACTCAGCCTTTGGTTGTTGTGTTGTCTAGTTCTGTTTTAGAATTGGTACTAGTTATTTTTTGGGGGGGGGGGATCCGGTCATGGGGCCTGAACTCTGGGCCTGGGTGCTATCCCTCAACTCTTCAGCTCAAGGCTTGCGTTCTACCACTTGAGCCACAGCTCCACTTCCAGCTTTTTTCCTTTTGCTTATGTGGTGCTAGAGAATCAAACCAGGCCCCCATGCATGCAAGGCAAGCACTCTACCACTAAGCCACCTTCCCAGCCCCTTGGTACTAGTTTTAAATGTGGGTTTTTGGGTTTGTGTTTTTGAAATTTATTCAAACATCTCTGGGGAAATAAAAGTTCCAGCCTCTAGCTGGGCTCAGTGACAGAGAAGACTGTGTGCCTGGTTTTGACTTTTCATCTAGTCCCGACAATGTAAAGTGCTCTGATCTAAAATTGGATAAGAATCAGGCCAGGTTAGTTTCAGGTGACCTCCCCCGCCCGCCCCCCCCCCAGCCTTTCTCCAACAAAAGGGCTTCAAAAGACCAGTTGGTGAAGTGCTTTGCTAAACACTCAAGACCTGGGAAAACGAAGCTCAACAAAGTTAGTTAGTTTAAAAGAAATATTGTCTTAAATTTTTGTTTGAAAACTTTAGAAAATGTACATAAAACTGATGTTTATTTTTTGTGCACTTAAAGATCTGTGTTTTGTATGTGTTTACGAACATGTTCATGATAGAAATTGTCAGCATGCTGTAACAATTAGGTGAGTTTAACTTTAAAATTCAAAAGTTATGAGGTTGGGACATTACCAGAAAAATTTTATAGAATTTTCACGTTGTTTTAAATGGCTTTTTAATGATTGTTTAACTTGAAAATTTGAAAATGTGTTAGTTTAGAATGTCTAAGGCTGTTTACACTGTAATCAAAATATCTGGCTTAACAAAAAGGTGAAACTTAGAAGCCAACAGAATACCTATCTTTAGGAGTGAAGGGTGAACAGGCAGAAGTGCAGTTCAGCTGGTCATGCATGGTGGAACAGGTCCTGGGAGAAGTCCACGCATGGTTAAAGAGGGCAAACTGGCACAAACACAGTTCATCTAACCCTAAAGATTGAGAATGGGTGTGTGCCCATTCCACAGGAAAGACCATGTGGCCCATCTTCATTCTGTCCCTTTTCCCTGCAGATAGACACTGGAAACATGATGGTAAAAATGAGTTATGTGATGATCTGAGTAGTATTGCTAAAACTGCCCTTTGGGTGTGTTGAAATTAAAATTAATTAGGCCTTAAAAAGAAGGTTAAAAAGTTTATTTGTATGTGATTTGCTCTCAATGATATTCTGCCATTGGATATGATTTTTTAAAGCATAAAGGTGTTAAGTCTAGCTTTTTGGTACAATGATGGTGATTGTAATTTTTGCATCAAGAAAAAATTGTTATTTGAGTTTAAATGTTTTATTGTGTATCTGTTTTAAAACAAGCAGCCAAGAGGAAATGAGTGACACGTAGCCTCAAGAGTTCAAGGGATGTTTCAAAATGCAACTAAAAACTAAAGTATAGAATATTAAAACAGATCAATAGGAGGCTTACAAATTAGGAATGGATTTCTATATATAAAGATTAAAAGTAAAATTGTTCTAAACATTTGCCTCAAAGTGCAAAAAGGAAAAATTAGGATTACCAAAATAAATGCTTAATTCCTATTTCAGTTTGCTCTCATAGGTTTGTTTGTTTGTTTGTTTTTTAACATTTCCCAGCAGGTCCCCCCAAAAGAGTGTGGATTCTTGTAAATTTGTCAGATGTAACTTTAATTACATTCTGGTAAGAACATGCTTAAAAGTTACTTCTAAGTTGACCACCTTGTTGCTTTAAATTAAAGTGGCCTTTTATGAGACTCATTGATCTGCAAACTGGTTCGAAGCCAGCCTGGGCAGAAAAAGGTCTGTGTGAAACTGTCACCTCTACTCAGCTAGCAGAAGGCTGAAAGAGCAAACAGAGTTGCTTTAGGATTCAAAATGACAGAGTGCTAGCCTTGAGCTGCAGAGCTGAGGGACAGCCCTCAGGCCCCGAGTTCAAGTCCAGAAACCAATGGAGGAGCATCCAGAGACCGTAAGCCACTGCTTGAATGGCAGAAATAATGTCAGATCCTAGCGTCATTTGTGCGTGGCCTTTCAAAAATTTGTCAGAGCCAGGAGGTCATGGGAAGATAGTTTTTAAGCATGCCTAATATCTTTGACTATCTACCTTGTAAGGGACAGGAATTTAGTCATCTGTGATAGCACTAAAAAGCTAAGGTTGTAAAATGTGGAGGATAGTTTTAGATTCCAACCCCTGTATGTGCCCAAAGCTCTAATTGGCAGTAACTGTTGAGCTGACACCAGCTACATGAAATTCATCTGCTCAGGAAAAACGTTTGTAAACCTGAGACTGTGTTTCTATTGATATCTGTCTGAAAGCCTGCGTAGGTAACTCAGGCATTGTTAGGATAACTAGAGATCACATTCCTAAACCATCCAGAAAGATCCTTTTGCAAACCAGAAGGCTAAATAAGCTACACTGCTGTAGGCAGAAAAAAGGTCTGTGCATTTGTCAAAAGTTTAAATGCTGTTCTTAATGACATCTAACCCTGGTATCCTCTTTGTAAAAAGGCTAAGGTTATAGGTTAGTGGCTAGGTAGGATCAACACCGCTGTCAGCTTGAAGAAGTGACAAAGATGAATCTTTGTCCATCATCCTCTTTTAAGAACAAGGGACCAGAGTCACTTTTTTAAAAATATGGCAAAATAGACGGAAAAGGCATGGGAAATAATAGTACTGGCCTGAGCCCTCTATATATGCCTAGAAAATCCTAGCCTTATTAAAAGAACTATTTGTTTAAAAAGTTGTCATCTTGGTAAATTGTCCTGAGCTATTGTCTAAATAGTCTTAAAAAACAGTGGGGTCACAGCCTTCCAAGCCTATGCAATGTATCCTTAACCAGTCTGTGTAGGAATTTGCAGCCCAGCAAGTGGTATGACAGTCCCTTGGAGCCACTGAAAGACCCTGCTGCTGCTGCTGCTGCACACCATAATGGGTAAAGTTCAACGACAGACTGACAATCACCGAGAAGAAATCTACATCATCATCCAGACCACCTCCATCGAGGTAAAAGTAGATTGAACTCCTGCCTGATTCCATCACCTGAGATGGCTTCCAGTTTGAAAGCTAAAACTAAGATCTTGTGGGACATTCTTTTGGTGATATCCAATAACCTTCTCTACTCCCACAGTGGATATTGGGGGCAAGGATATCACTCGCTTGCCTTAGGCACTTCAGGGTCACAGCCTAGTTTGGCTCTGGTATGGTAATAACCTGCTTCCTCCTGGGTGAGTTTTAAAGATAAAGGAGATATTTTTTTAATCAATGGAGGTAGTAAGAGGAATGACACCCAGCCCTAATCTTAGCCTTAAAATCTAGCAAGCTTTTCATCCCACTGGTACCTTGAGGCTTTCTGAGATAACTTGGTTCCACAGGTCAAAGGGAAAATGAGCAGTTTTAAACTCTAGCCACAAAGAAGCTCATGAAATTGTAAAGAAGAGGAGGGTAGTAAAGAAAGCCTTAGGAAATGAATTTGGGAAAAATTGGTATCCTCTGGATAAGAAATGAATTAAAAAGTAAGGATTGTCTTAAAATGTTTGTAAAGAAGACAAACCTCAGAAAGCTTAAGTATGTAGCAAATGGTATGAGTATGTTTTAAAATTGGAGCTAATGAGTACAGCTGGTATAAAATTGTTAGCTGTGATATACGGAGTCAGGATTGGTGGAAGAAAATGTAAGGGCCTTTGATACTGTTAATTTTGTTGCTCACAATCAGACTTTGTAGCCTGGTGTCCTTTGTAAAAGAGAGGATCAGCACAGTCCATCTATTAGTTCTGAGGTCCCAACGCCAAACTGCAAATATAGAAGACTGTGCCAATTAGGGGACCATGATTGGTCCCCGATGCTCTAGAAGAGGAGGGAATGAACAGCCAAAGTAACTCCAATTTGAGATTAACCCCACCATCTTGTACTAGGCTGCCCTCAGAGTAACCCCAAGAGAGAGAGAGAGAAAAAAACACAGATTGCCACCAAGCCTGCCCACCCTTAAGAGAGCAGAACAGTTGCCCAAGTGTTCCAGGAACAGAATATACCAATAGTTCAGAAAAAGGGCAGTGCAGTTAGGGTGGACTCAAACCAATTATATAACTGCTTGTGTGGAAATTCCCTGAACTTGTTTGTTCAATACTATAAAAGCTGTGCTGATTTTGTGCTTAGAGACTCTTACCATCACCAGTTACCGAGTGCACGGAGGATTAAGCTTGAGCTTGCAAATAAACGACACTTTTGCTGTTCACATTGGTCGTGGTCTCTGGTGGTCTTTCAGGGGTTCCAAGTCCGTACAACATGGCTTGATACAAAATGTCTCTGTCCAGAGAATTAAATGATTGCATTTATCGCTAAAAAGATTTAGTGTAGTTATTAACATCTAACACATGCTGTTTTTATTTAAACCTCTCTTTCTTCCTTTCTTCCTTCTTTTCTTTCTTCCTTCCTTTCTTCCTTCCTTCCTTCCTTCCTTCCTTCCTTCCTCCCTCCCTCCCTTCCTTCCTTCCTTTCTTTCTTTCTTTCTTTCTTTCTTTCTTTCTTTCTTTCTTTCTTTCTTTCTTTCTTTCTTTCTTTCTTTCTTTCTTTCTTTCTTTCTTTCTTTCTTTCTTTCTTTCTTTCTTTCTTTCCCTTTCTTCCTTCCTCCCTCCTTCCTTCCTTCCTTCCTTCCCTTCTCTCCTCCTCCTCTACTTTCTTTTCTTTCTGTTTATTTCTTCCCTTTTCTTTCCTCTTTTAGGAAATGAGTATGAATTTAGATTTATTTTTTGCTTAACAAGTTTTCTACCAATAGAACAATCTTTTTTCAATTTAGTTACTTTGCTCATAGGTAATCAATTTTCCTGAGGGCTGAACAGAGGCTAAGTTCCTCACCTCTGTCTGCCAAGAAGCTGGGATCACAAACACATTCCAATATGCCAGGATTTAGGATGATATGAGAATTATTATTACTTTCTTTGCACACTGGTTCTAAGCTGTGATCCTCTCAAATTCTATCCCTTTATTTCGTAATGTGATCTCCAATATCTTGCCCTCAGTATAGATTGTCTAAATGAATGACTGAAGGCAATTTCACTTTAATTTTTTTGGCATTCCAGGGCTTATTATAATTTTATTTCTAGACAATTTTTGTGTATATGTATACATAAGCTTTAAAATGTTGCTTTCCCCCCCCTGTTTTTCCTTTTTTATTTTTCTTGGTCATGGGCCTGGGCCTGGGCACTGTCCCTAAGCTCTTAAGATCAAGGCTAGCGCTTTACCACTTGAGCCACAGGGCCACTTCGGTTTTTCTGGCTGTTAATTGGAGGTAAGAATGTCACGGATTTCCTGCTATGGCTAGCTTTGAACTACCATACTCAGATCTCAGCTCCTGAGTAGCTAGGATTACAGGCATCAGCTACTGGCTCCCAGCTAAAATGTTACTTATTTTAAGTTCTGTGACTTAGTTGAGGGAGTAGCATGAGTGTGTAGAAAGGTAACTTTCAAATAATCTCTAAATAATTTTAGAGTTTCATTTTCATAATATTTATTGCAGTGATTAATAACAGAAGCTCACAAAGTAACAGAATGATCCTTCATTTTCCCCTTCCCATAGGTATTATTGGAAGAAAATGAGTGAGATATAAGTCTAAGACAATATGTACTTGAAATTATAAAAAATTATTTTGATGACACATAAACAGCCAGATTACACAACCTGCTTTTCATTTTTTAAAGAAAGGAATGTCATACAGGTATATTTATTGGCAGGTTTTTTCATCTGAAAAACAAAGAAAAAAGTATCATAAAAAAGCTGATGGGAATCAGCAGCTATATAAGTGTGATTGGAGAGTTTAAGACATGAATTTATTCAGGTAAAATAATTATTTGGGAAAGGTATCTGTTCACTGAGTTTATTCATCGTTAATTTTATTCATGTATCACTTAATATATAAACACATACATGTGTGTATATATGTGTGTATGTGTGTGTGTATGTGTGTGTGTGTGTGTGTGTATCAGCAGTATCCGTCCAGTGAACTGTTTGGTTAGGTAATTTCATGTTAAGTTCATCAAAAATATGGACTTCCATAAACTTTAACAACCCTGCAACACCACTGCACATGCAAACTTAAGAGTTCACCATTGTAAGGCAGACCTGTGTTCTACCAAAGCATATACAAAGTGTATATAGTGTGTTATTTTTTCATTTAGGCTTGACACAAAATGTGGTTGCCCCTAGAAATAAATGATGGCATTATAACTACAATAATTTATTGTAAATCTTTACATTGAACACATGTTCAACATGAGTTGTTCATTCTTTCTTTTTCTTAGTTTAATTTTAGGAAGTTGATTTGTGTTTTGATGTTGTGTTTGCCAGACAGGGACTCCACCACTGGAGTCACTACACCAATCCTTTGTTGTTTAAGTTACTTTACTCATAGATTAGCAATTTTTGCACCCAGCCTAAAAAGCAGGGATCATGATTGCATTCCAATATCCCTACCTAGTAGGTGGATATGGGTGAAACTTTCCTTCCTAGAATGACTCAGAAGTGTGATCCTCTCAAATTCTACCACTTTAGTTAATAGTGTGTGATCCAGTTCTGCCTATCTGTAGAAGATATGACAGAAATAAATGATTACAGGTAATTTGAGTTAATCATTGGCTAATATAGTGATTTGGTATTAAAATGTAGGGTAAGTTTAAAAGTATAATCACAGTAGTCATATTTTGCTAAGTAAATTCTGTTTCACATTAAAAACACATCTTAACCAGAATTAATGACTTATTTTGCTGTCTGTCAACTGGTATGTCATTTGGGAAACCTCATGTCTTCCATGTATGATAAAGGACTTTGAATGATCTGATGTACTGGCTCACATCTATAATCATGGTTAGCAATCAGAAATAAATAGATCACAATTTGAACATAGCCTAACCAAAAATTTAGGAAGTCCTAGCCTCAACAAACTAGTGAATCATGTTGAATCATGCCATTAATCTCAGTATCACAAGAGGCTAAGTTTCTGCCCAGTACCTGTGTCACTTAGGTAACTGGCTCACTTGGAGGCAGTCACCTCTTCTGATGCAGAAACTGGGCTGAGATTTAGCCAAAAGGAGGGAGGAGTCTGCCCCACCTTCCCAGAGTGGACCTCACAGAATGCAGTGAAAACATGCTTGCTTTCCTCCTCCAAATAGCTTGAGATGGCATGCTGCTGAGTGTACATTATTTGATTCCAGTGATCTGTGGTAGAGGTGTAAGGAAACATTAAATTAAATTTCATATTTGCCCATTGAGCTACTCTTCCCAGCTTTTGAGTTCAATTCAACAAGTGTTCATTATTTGAGAGTTGAGAATACTGAGGTAGGGGAGAGAGGGAGGTTTAGTGAAAGAGAGGAGAGATTGGTAGAGAGAGGGAGAGAGGGAGAGATGGGGAGAGAAAAGAAAGGAAGGAAGGAAGGAATGAACAAACGAACAAAAGAACAAAGAAGGAAGGAAAGAAAGAAAGAAGGAAGGAAGGAAGGAAGGAAGGAAAGAAGGAAGGAAGGAAGGAAGGAAGGAAGGAAGAAATGATTGAGAATGAATGGTTTGGAGTCAGGAATCACATGGCAGAGGTACTACTTGTATTTGGTATTAGGCCTGCCCCAGGCCATTCAGACCCTATGCAAACACCTCCCCACTTCTTTGCTAAGATTCCACCCTTTATGTGTTACCTAGTTATCTGGGACTCCAGAAGGCAGCCACCTCCTCCCTCTCCCCTCACACCCCCCGCTAAGTCACAACCTGGTCAGCTACTGGTCACACTTTCCATCTGACCAGAGGAGAGTCCCAGGCCCTGAGGTCAGATCCAGATCCAGTGTGGTCAGACTTTTCCCCAACCTGGGCATACCTCATCTGGTCTTTGGCCTAGATACGACTTGGCCCTAGGTTGGGTCACCAACACCCCCCCCCTTTTTTACATGCCTCTCCACCATGTATGGCATGCGCAGCAGTTCAGTAACTAAACTACTTTAGGGGCTGGGAAAGTGGCTCAGTGGTAGAGCACTTGCCTTGCATGCATGAGGCCCTGGGTTCGATTCCTCAGCACCACATAAGCAAAAAGAAAAAAGCTGGAAGTGGCACTGTGGCTCAAGTGGTAGGGCTAACCTTGAGCTGAAGAGCTGAGGGACAGCGCCCAGGCCCAGAGTTCAGGCCCCACAACTGGACCAAAAAAAATAAATAAATAAAAGTAAACTAATTTACCTGAATGAATACCATATGTTGTTTTCTTCGTTGGCTACCTAATGAAACTTACCTAACTAATATACCTTACACTTCAGAGTTTCTAGTTATGAATCCAAGGATATTTTTCTTACACATTTGAGTTCAGTATCTACAAAACATATGTACTAACTCATCATTTACCAGTATAAATCTGCCTGGAATTTTTTTTCAATTTTTTTAATTGTGAAAATAACGTACAGAGAAGTTACAATTACATGAGAAAGATAATGAGTACATTTCTTATGAAGCATTGTTGCTTCCTCCTTTGTTTCCCCTTCCCATCCCTTCCCATCTCCCACCTCCCACGCCAAAGTTGTAAAGTTCGTTTTTTGACATAATGTGTTGTACATCTCATTGTTGCAATGAGTCCACCTGTATCCTTATTTGAACAATTTGTATTTACCCTTTCCCTCTACAAAGTGTACCAACATCTGAATCTTTAATAGCAGCGTAATTAACCTTAAAGTTTATTTTGTTTGCTTTGCTTTGTTTTATTTTTTGCTTAAAGTAATCAAAGATTTGCTGGGCCAATCTGTAAAGATCTCTGCCTTCATACTTTCTAATCACCCTGGGCTACAACCTATGTGTTACCAGCTCAGATGATGGGACTTTGAAATTCTGGAAAGCAGATGCACATCATAAGGCCCTATTGCTTTGGAATTTCCCACATTCTTTTTTAAATGTAATTATTACTCAGGTGTGTACAGTGAGTTTACCATTTCACAAAATATGTAATGTGTACATTTTTCTTGTAGACAATGCCATCCTTTCCTGAGCTTTCTCCCAGTTTCTGTTTTTTTGTTGTTGTTGTTGTTTTTGATTGTTTTTGTTTTTGTGCCTGACTTGCAGCTTGAATTCACAATTGGGTGCTGCCTTTGAGTTTTTGTAATCAAGGCTACTCTACCTCTGGAGCCCCGGTTCCCTTTATGGATTTTTGATTGTTAATTGGAGAGAAGGGTCTTACAGATTTCTGGAGCTGGCTTTGAACTGTGATCATCAGCCTCCTGAGTAGCTCGGATTATAGGCCTGAGTTCCCAGTGTCCAACTACTGAAGCATTGGTTGCATGCTTCCCTGGTTGTGTTACAATTTTCCTCAACTCTTGCACTAATACTGAATATTGCCTGGCTCAAATCTGAACTGGTGGAAATGCTTGTATTTTGAGGAAGGCAGGAATAGGAAACTATAGGCTATAGGGACATATACGCTAATCAAATTATTTGGAATATGGCATAAAGAGAAGTAAGTTTACTGGCAGTTGACTGTGTCCTGTCTTTACTGTTAATTCTGCATGGCCTGTGAATGAAGTAAGACATACCCAAATGGCCACTGGCAGAAAGAAGTTTACTCATCCTGTTCTAAAAACAAAACAAAAAACAACCAAAAAGTACTACGTATGAGTGCAGAAATGTCCTCCAATTAGAGACCAGTCTGCCCTAGTTTATGAAAAAAATGTCCTTTGTTCAAGTGCTGCTACTTTTTCTAACTATAAATATAATTAAATCTGTAGTAGTCTGTAGAATTGTATACCACAGCTTTCATTTTAGTTCACAAGAAATTCAGACATTAGGTACTGGCAAAATTGATTAACTACTTCTAGAAAACTAAAGCTAGATCCTTATATATCATACTGCACCAGAATCAAATCCAAATGGATTGAAGACCTCAGAGTCAAAGCAAACACTCTGAAAACATTACAGGATGGAATAGGAGAAACTCTAGGTCTCCTTGGCACAGGCCAAAATTTTCTTAATAGAGACCCGGAAACACAACAAATCAAAGAAAGGTTGGACAATTGGGATTGGACAATTGGGATTGCATGAAATTGCAGAGCTTCTGCATGGCAAAGGACATAGCTAGCAAGATCAATAGAAAGCCCACGGATTGGGAGATCTTCACTAGCCATACAAGAAACAAGGGTCTCATATCTAAAATATACCTTGAACTCAAAAAATTAAATCCCCCAACAACAAATCTTCAATGAAACAACTGTCCAAAAAATAAGTGGGCTGAAGACTTAAAGAGAAACTTCTCTGAAGAGGAAAGAAGGATGGCCAATAGACACATGAAGAAATGCTCAACCTCCCTAGCCATAAAAGAAATGCAAATCAAAACAACATTGAGATACCACCTCACCCCAGTTAGAATGGTAAAAATCAAGAACTCTAATAACAACAGATGCTGGAGGGGATGTGGACAGAAGGGAACCTTACTGCATTGTTGGTGGGAGTGTAAAGTTGTTCAACCACTTTGGAAAGTAGTATGGAGGTTCCTGAAATGACTCCACATAGAGCTCCCCTATGACCCAACAATCCCACTTTTGGGCATTAACCCAAATGTTTACAAACAAGATCACACTAAAGCTACCAGTACGACAGTTTATTGCAGCATTACTTACCATGGTTAAGATATGAAACCAACCCAGATGCCCCTCAATAGATGAATGGATCAAGAAAGTGTGGTATATATACACAATGGAATTCTGTGCTTCCATCAGAAAGAATGACATTGCCCCATTTGTTAGGAAATGGAAAGACTTAGAAAAAAATTATATTAAGTGAAGTAAGCCAGGCCCAAAGTAATATAGGTCCCATGTTTTCCCTTTTTTGCAGTAACTAGTATATGTCTGAGTCAAGCAGAAAAGGTCAGATAATTTGATGTTAGGGAATTGATATGTATTCAAATGATTTTTTCTTTCATGCGATTTTTTCTAACACATTTGTTTATAAGATTATTTCTTTGTTGCTTTGCATGTCCCTCCCCCACGGCTTAACCCCTGCTATCACTGTATTTGATGTTGGTAAAATTTGTACAGGGGAAGGGCAAAAACAAATCGTTTAAATAGGGATACAGGTGGACCCATTGCAACAATGATATATACAAGTTGTTATGTCGAAAATGAATTTTATAGCTTTGGTTGGGGGGAGGATTGGGTTGGGGGGCGGAGGGAGAATGGGAAGGGATGGTAAGGGGAAACAAAGGAGGAGGCTACAATGCTTGATACGAAATGTTCTCATTATCTTGCCCATGTAGTTGTAACCTCTCTGTGCTGTATTTTCACAATAAAAAAATTCAGACATTAAAATGCTTTTTTTTGTCAGTTGTGGGGCTTGAACTCAGAACCTGGATACTGTCCCTGAGATTCTGAGCTCAAGTTAGTTAGCACTCTATCAATTGAGCCACAAAACCACATCTGCTTTTTGAGTAATTAATTGGAGATTAGAGTCTTATGGGGACGTTTCTTCCTGGGCTGCCTTTAAAGTGTGATCCTCATATCTCAGCATCATGAGTAGCTGGGATTACAGGCATGAGACACTGGCACCTGGCCTCAAATAGTCATTTTTAAAATGATGAACTGCTTGGTGCCTCTGGCTCACATATATAATCCTAGCTATAGGTAGGATTACAGGTATAAGAAACAAGCACTACGTGTTTGTTGTTCATGATGGTTTGTATTAGCATGTTTTAATATTGTTTGTTTCTTATACTACATTGCTCTTATTTTTATTTTCAACTAGGTGGGGGTTATAGGTGCTACCAGTGTTGAACCTTCTTTGGTTGAGATGGAAGCCATATGGAAGTTCTTGCCTAGTATGGCATGAAATTGAAGTCCTCCTGCTCTCAGCTCCCCATGGACCTGAGATGATAGACGTATTCCATCACGCATAGCTAGGGGTTGGGGAGCATTGCAGGTAAAACTACACTGGTCTGAAACTGATGTCCCAAATAGCTAGCTTTACAGGCAAAACCTTGTTGTATTCCGTTTCACTTTGAAGAAGTGTAGGTACATACTTTGAGAGTTCAATGATAGCACATTACATGTTTAATATATAAAATACTCAATATAATTAGCAGGTTTAGCTCCTAAAACATTGAAGCTAATGAATTTGGTAACCTGACTCTGCTAGTTATTTTGGAATATACTATAAACGTGAATACACTGATAATGTGCAGTAGAAGATTGGAAGTTGATAGAGATAGAGACAAATTAGACTATATGTAGTAAATATATATTTATCTATTGCTGCTCTGAAGAACATTATCATATATTCACGATGACAATACCACCATATATCCATCATGACAATAATTTTCCTGCAATGTAGAATGTTCCATTTCATAATCTGCCTTCGTTTATCTTTTTTACATTCTCCTTATAAGTATGAATGTTTTCCAGTTTTTTATAATGTTTTGAAATTATTATATGATGGATTAAAAAATTTGGAGAGTCTACTGAAATTATCTCATTTTGTCTGGTTTTGTGATGCTAAATCATTAAGAACACGGCTTCCTGAAAGTTATGCTAGCAGACTATATCACTAAATTGTATTCTAATTATATCTTATTATTGTATTTTGATATAGGTTTTTACTGTTGCTGTTTTATGATACAGAATGTTATGAAGCTGGACTGAAACTTGCAACCCCACTGCCACCAGTAACAGTTTTATCACCAGGTTCTGGAGGCTCATAATTAGAACTCTAGCTATTCAGGAGGTTGAGACCTGAGATTTAGTTCAGACAGCCTGAGCAGGAAATTTTATGAGTCTCTCCTCTCCAGTTCACTACAGAAAACTTGCAGTGGAACTGTGGCACAATTGTTAGAGCACTACACTCAAGGGAAAGATGCTCGGGAATGTCATATAGCCCCTGAGTTCAAGTCCTAAAACACACATATGCAGAAACACACATTCACATACATTCACACACACACTCCCACACACATGTACACACACAGATTCTCAGGCAATGTTATATCTTAAATTCTTATCCGGAGATTAGACAACAGCCCACTTATTTATGAAAGTTTTTCCTGATTATTTTGAATGAGGAGGATAGTTCATGGGACACAGATGACAAGACTTTAGTGAGGAATACTTTATAAACGACTAGCTTATAAAAAGGACAGGAAAATAGCTTTTATCTTTAAATCTTACATTGCTTCAACTATTGTATTTTGAATTATGAGAAGACAATGCAACACCTCTTCCCTTCTCCCCCTCACCTCTGTCATAAAATATGAGAAAAGTATCAAGAATAGTCTTCTATCTTACAAGAATGAACACACGTAAAAATGTCTGACTATACATGTAAGGTTTGTTTTTCAATACTTGTACGATTTTCCACATGACAGCACACACGGGCTTCAAGAACAAACAGAAGATTAGGAAACAAAAACATAACAATGTCCTAAGAAGTAGATGTCAAAAATACATCCAAGAATCAAATGGCAGGCTGAGAGGGCCCTGAGAGGCAAAATGATTTGTGAAGGATGAGAGGAATAGTGACAAATAAGGCATGGGTCTGACCTAGGAAGGGTTCCTTGTGGCTGAGATCATGCTGGCTTGTAGGCCTAGCTGAGGATGTTTGGATTTGATCATGTCCACATGTGTACAGAGTGATGTTGGAGGGGAGATTTCAGCCTCCAGTTTGTCTTTGGAATGGTCTTATGTGAGCAAGCAACTCTGATCATTGGGCTCTGAGAGATGACACTACCTCCCTCACAATGGAATATAATATGGAACTCTGAGAGACAGGCAACTGTAACCGACAGTCAGCTCAAGCCAGCTCACGTGGCCTGTAGCTCGGGAACAAGAAAGATGTTCCTGTGTTGTTTTCAAAGTTCAAGAGACTCAGGTCTCAGGCATGAGAGGTATGAGTGCTGCACTCGATGCTACAGACATTGGATCAGGGCCAAACCATGAATCCAATGTCTCAGGACTTTTTATAAAAGAAACCAAGGGAATCACAAGGCAACTCATGCCAGGTGTAACTATGACAGGAAACCTATTTAATCTCATCCTAGCCCACAGTACAACCTTCTTCTTGTGCGCTTTTATATGTGTATACTGAGAAAATATTTACTATGCACTTTTCAATCCACTCTGTTACTCAATTTAAAGTGTACTCCAGTTTCCATGTTTCAAAGATCCACTCTTTTTACCACCTCAGTGTGACAATGAGTCAGCCCAAAACCTGAATGTGCCTTATAATATATGGAGCTTGGATTCAGGCTTGTAAATTCTGGCAATGGACCTGTTCCCTGCCTACCAGAAAGGTGATTTCTTCTATGTTGGAAACTTCCTCCACCACTATAGAGAGTTGGGGACAATGGAGCAGTTGCTGGATATTCTGTTTAAAAAATGAGTGTTCTTCTTTCAAACCCAGGGCTGATGATACCCCCCCTGGCAGATTATTGGAATACTTGATACTTCTCTGAAACTGTTTCACTGAGGTCTTATCACAGGAACTTGTCTTGAGACAAAGAAGTGCACTCCCAGTTAATTCCTTAGGACTGGGCTGCCAGAATATTTCATTTGCCTCAGGAGCTAGTGGAGCCTTAGCAGTTTGCTTGCTGAGAGAGTAGGATTAAAGGAATGAGTCAGCCCCACCCAAAGTCCACCCTCACCTAGGAAATCACTATATTGTAGGTCTTTGAGAGAATATAGAAAGAAGAAAGGATGCAACTTGAATTTGGGGCCTGAGTGCTGTCCCATTCCTAGCACTCTACCATTTGAGCCCCAGTTCCAGGTCTGGCCTTGGACTGGTTAATTGAAGATAAGTGTCTTTAGAATTTTACAAATTAGACTGGGTTCAAACTGTGATCCTCAGATCTCACCCTCCTGATTAGTAGGATTAGAGGCATGAGCCATTGTGCACTTATTTGGACAGATGCATATAAACATCCTCACAGAATTTCCTTGAAATTGTATAGACATATCTCCACTTTTTGTCTGTCATGTTTACATTGCCATTTGGGACTTAGCCAGTCCCATGTGTGTCCTGTTAGTTCAGAAAAGGAGAAGCATAGAGTTAGCCTCCTCCTCCCCTTCCATTGGTATAGATCCTTCTACTGTAACTGGGAGGAAGATGAAAAAGATGAAGAAGTAAGTGGATGTTGGCACAAAGATAAGTTCAGTCCTTGAAAACTGGGTATCTTTGAAGTTTCTGAATCAAAGTCAACTTTCTTCTTTGCACACCAGTTGTGATTTTTACCAGGAGGGTGAGGCTTGCCACTTCAGTGGATAGCAAATTACACAGTTGTGGATGTGGTTGTGGTTTTGGACTCTTATGGATGACAAGAAGGACTGTGTATAACAAGTCAGATTCAGTGGGGAAACAACTTTCTCCTCCTATCACATGCAGGATTATAGATGATTTTATTTGAGAAATTCCTAGAAGTGGGTTGTGAGGAACATCCTGCTTGCAGGAGTCTCTTCCCACTTCCCAAAATGCACGTCCTGCCAGAAAAATGCTTTAGTACAAGGCTGAGGATGGGGAGGGCGGGCTCTCATTTTCCTTATCACCAATATGCCCACAGCATGTTTTGTTCCACCTTCCCTATGAGGATGGTCTTCTGCCCTGATGATTTCTATGAGTACAAGAACCATGAAACCCTGAAAGAACTTACACAGTATGTCAAGCTAAACATGCCCTCTTCAGACTTGCTCTTCTGCTTATATATTCTTCTGGAGCTTACAAATTCAGATAGAGGAATGCATGACCCATGAGACCAAGAAAAAGAGGGAGAAGTCCTTGTTTACATGTGTTAGAGCTGGTGAGTAGAAATGGAACCTGTGTCTCTAGGGATGTGCATGATTGGTCAAGAGCCTTTAGTACACCCCAGCATGGCAAAATATCCTTTTATGGATATTCTTTAGGTAATATCTGTTCTCATTTGAAATAACTTGGAAGCAGCCACTCATTAGAAACACCCTAACTTGGGGGGTTCCGGGAAGATGGCGGAGGAGAAGCTGGAATCTAAGCAAGCTCTCACATAGAAAGCAGTTTTAGAGTTCCAGTGCACAGTCTTAAGCCAGAGAATTACACCAAGTGTGCCATCACAGGACAGAGAGTTAGGCCAGAGAGGGGAAACCCAGGCAAGGAGACACTTCTGAGCTCTTGCCAGCAGCTGCCGCCTCGGCGGCAGCTGTGGTGGCAGAGGGCGAGCGCAGGAGCCATACCTGAGCCACAAAGAGTCCAAGATGAAGGAGCCAGATGCAGCAGGCGAGCGGATTCTACTCAACACTAGCAAGAACTGACAAGGAGCGGACATCTTCATCCTGCAGTTTGCAGACCAGAGACAACCCAGGAACCAAGACTCGACGTGAGAAGAAGCCTGACGTCCTCACTCCTTCTAAGGTAGCAGAGGAGGGAAGGCCACCCCTCTCCCCCGCCCCAGCACCGGAGATCTCCATCTTGGATACCGACAAAGCTCGGCGGAGCTGCTAGCTCCAACTCAGGCCTTGGAATAATACGAGTCATTTAGCACGTCACAACAACTTAATGGTGGTGTGACCTGCCAGACTCAGCTCCACCCAGGGAAAAGTCACCCAGCTCGGGCACCAGCCCTAGGAGTGGCTTTCTTCACTGGGTAATCAGTGCCAGAGGCTGCCCCTCCCTCTAGTAGCCTCGACAATCAATTGAAATTCAGTAAACAGAAATGCTGAGAATGGCTGCAGGCTGGGCTCTGTGAGTTTTTCACAAACTAGCCCCCGGGAAAAGCTACTGTCTGTTGAAAGGCCTCAACTCTACCCAGAACCTAGCTTCATCACTGCATCCCCCTCTTTTGTGATACTCAAAGCAGATCTGCTTCCCAATGAACTAGCCTGGGAGGAGGATCGCCAAATCCTGGGTAATGCAGAGCATTTTACTGCCTGTTCGAACAAATTAACTTAAGAAACCAACCAAGCCACCGGACCACAAGCAGACCAGAGACTCCAACAAAAGGCTGGCTACAGACACAAGGGAGATACAGGATTTTTTCCACCCCTCCCCCCAAAAAATCAAAGAACTTTTTCTTCTTCTTCTTCTTCTTCTTCTTCTTCTTCTTCTTCTTCTTCTTCTTCTTCTTCTTCTTCTTCTTCTTCTTCTTCTTCTTCTTCTTCTTCTTCTTCTTCTTCTTCTTCTTCTTCTTCTTCTTCTTCTTCTTCTTCTTCTTCTTCTTCTTCTTCTTCTTCTTCTTCTTCTTCTTCTTCTTCTTCTTCTTCTTCTTCTTCTTGTTCTTGTTCTTGTTCTTGTTCTTGTTCTTCTTCTTCTTCTTCTTCTTCTTCTTCTTCTTCTTGTTCTTGTTCTTGTTCTTGTTCTTGTTCTTCTTCTTCTTCTTCTTCTTCTTCTTCTTCTTCTTCTTCTTCTTCTTCTTCTTCTTCTTCTTCTTCTTCTTCTTTTAAAAATATTTTTTTGGTACCTTATATAAAAAATTTTTTTTCTTTTCTAAAACTTTTTTTAATCTTTAGTTTTTGCCTTTTTTGAACAAAAAATATTTTCCAGAAACTATTTTTTCCTCTTATAATTTTTATTTTAGGGATACGTGAGTGTGTGTTTTTCTTTCTTTTTTGTTTTCTTTCTCTCTTTTTTCTTTTTTAATTATCTTTTTGTTTTTTGTTTAGCTCTACTGAACTTCTCATCTTTTTTTCTTTCTTTCTTATCCTTTTCACCTTCTCCTCTCTTTCGTTCTTCTTTATGTGACTTAATTCTTGTCCTGCACATCCTCAGATAAACCGTTAGTTGACTATGAGACCCTATCCCCCATTGTGTACACACTTAATCCACAAATTTATCACTCAATTCAAAACCTCTAAGACTTAAATTCCTTAATAGCAGTACTACCTTTTTATACCTATATAATATTTTAAGCATTTTTATTTTTAAGTTTTTCACATCTCCTTTATATCCCTCCCCTTCTCTCAATATATTCACGTTCTTCTCTAAATAGATTGTTATCGAGCTTACATAATTTTATTCATTTTTACTTTTCTATTTTTTCTGGTCTCTTTTCTTTTCCCTTTCCCTTTCTTCTTCTTTTTCTTCCTCTCTACTTTCATCCTACCCAAACTATTTCCTGCTTTGAGATTAGGACTTAGTTAACTCTCTCTGAGCCTCCCCTCATCAATCTATTCCTAATTTTTATCCACATCTCTCCATAACCTTAATAATTTCTGGTCTTCAAAATTCTTCTTTGCGGTTCGTAGCCCATTAACATATAGTTGTTTGATGTTGAATAGATGTATCTGTTGAACTAGATTGTATCTGTAGACTATTGACTGTGCAAATTCAGACTTTGGTTGATGCTTGCTTAAGATAGTGTTCTAGGACAAAACTGCTGCTATTTCCATCTCAAATGGGCAGAGTAAGCCGGAAAAACACAAGAAAAATGGCAAATCCGGGTATCTCAATTCCCAATCTTGAAAATCAGGGGACAGAACAGATAATGAATAATCCAGAGGAGAATTTCCAAATAGCTCTACAAACACTGCTGGCAAACATGATGAATGAAAAGATTGAAAACATAAAAAGGACTCTGTATGAGCTTGGTAGGGAGAGAGAGGAAGCAATCCAAAAGTTTATACAGGAATAATATAAGCATGAGGAAGCTACTCAAAAATTGATAAAGGATTTGCGTGAGCAGCTTGAGAATACTCAAAGAGAAAGGCAGGGATGGCGTGAGCAGGCTGAGAACACTTAAAGAGAACTACAGGAATCCCACGAACAGGAGAAAGCTAATCAAATACAGGAATTGAGAGAGCAGGAAGAGAATACACAAAGATCACTAAAGGCATTCATGGAATCCATTAACAAAGAGCTGAAGGAAGTCAGGGAGACCACAAAGGCAAGGCTGAATGGAACTCAACAGAAGGAATGGGAGTCCAAGCAAACCATAACCAATCAACTAAGTGATTTGAGAATAAACACTGAACACCAAATTAAGGCAGAAAAGAAGTTCATACAAGACCTAAAACAAAGCTTCAACAAAGAATTTGAAGCCATCAAAGCTGAACAATTAGAAGGAAAAGAGATAAAAAACAAAGTAGAAAGTCTTGACAGCAGGTTAGACAATGCAGAAGATTGAATCTCGGGGATTAAAGACAGCCTAGATATTATAGAGAAAGAACATACAACGATCCAAGACAAGTCCAAGAAATATGATAGATCTATACATCACTTGGAAGACATGATCAGAAGGCCTAATCTAATGATAATGGGTGTAGAGGAGCACCTAGAAACAGATGTTAATGGCCTAGGAAATTTGTTTAACAGGATCCTAGCAGAGGACTTCCCAAACATGCAAAAAAATAGGCCTATTCAGATACAAGAAGCTTTTAGAACTCCAAACAGACCAGACCAGAATAGGACATCCCACCATCACATTATAATCCACACAGGATCAACTCAGACCAAGGAAACGATCCTCAAAGATGTCAAGGAGAAAACATTAATCAACTATAAACGGAAACCAACTAGAATCACCTCAGATTTCTCAGCAGAGAAAATCAAAGCAAGAAGAGCCTGGAATCATGTATGCCATGCCCTAAAAACAAACAACTATCAACCAAGAATACTGTACAGAGCTAAACTCTCTTTCATAACTGAAGGCCAAATAAAAACCTTCCATAGCAAAGAAAAATTGAAGCAATACATCTCCACCAAACCAGCCCTACAAAAGGTTCTTAAAGATGTCCTCACATAGAAAACCAACAAGACCACAATAAAGGCCAAGAAACTGCACCCAAACTGAGAATCCAAGAACAATAGGAAGAACCCAGTTTTCGCAACCCACAAGAAGGTGGATAACATGGCAGGAACCCCCAAATAACTCTCAGTCCTATCTCTTAACGTTAACGGACTGAACCCTCCAATTAAGCGACATAGACTGTCTACTTGGATTAAAAAAACAAGACCCTTCTATCTACTGCCTCCAGGAGTGACCTATTGCCCGTAAAAACAAACACATTTTCAATGTTAAAGGCTGGAACAAAATCTACCAAGCAAACGGACCCCATAACCAGGCGGGAGTTGCAATCCTAATATCAGATAAAATAGACTTCAAATTAAAATTCGTGAGAAGAGATAAGGAAGGTCGCTACATACTAATTAAGGGATCTGTGCTTCTGGAGGATATTACAATTCTAAATATCTACTTGCCATACAATGGAGCACCCAAATTTACCCAAGAAACACTACTTTCCCTCAAATCCCATATAGATCCAAAGACATTAATTGTTGGGGATTTTAACACACCACTCTCCCCACTCAATAGATCAACTCGGCAAAAACTCAGCAGAGAAACCGCAGACCTAAACAGTTGCATAGATCAACTAGATTTAACCAATATCTACCGAACATTTCACCCAGCAGCATCAGAATACACGTTTTTCTCAGCAGCACATGGAACATTTTCTAAAATAGA
>NW_024871019.1:2245000-2264203 GCF_019054845.1 Dipodomys spectabilis | reverse complement strand
TTTTCCTTATTCAGATTTCACCCTTCCTGTCAGGTACGGGGCAAAAACCAGACGGGGGGGGGGGGGGGGGGGATCCATCGGTAGAGGTTTCTTTCTTTCTCTGCTTGTAGGATTGTTCTAGCCTGTTTCGTTTTTGTCTATTTTTAGAGCCAGAAACAAATAGAAACAAAAATCCAAAGGCATTCTTTCATGGGATTTTTTTTAACCTCTTTTTTTTTTTCATTTCTCTGGCTGATGGCTTCCAGAGGTCTCATGTTTTCTCTCTCTCTCTCTCTCTCTCTCTTGCATTTTCTCTATCTGCCTCTCTCCCTCACTCCTTTCTGCTGGAATCCCATGCAAGAGAATTTCCCAAGGTCAGACCAATTCAGAAAGGAAGACTGGCCAGGTGCTAGCCACCTGTCACCCTAGCTCCTCAGGAGGCTGAGATCTGAGGATCGGGGTTCAAGGCCAGCTGCGGCAAGGAAAGCCCATGAGACTCTGATCTCCAATAAACGATTCAGAAGCACCGAAGTGGAGCTGTGGCTCAAGTGATAGAGCGCTCGCCTTGAGCAAAAAGAGCTCAGGAACAGCACCTAGGATCTGAGTTCAAGCCCCACCACTGACAAAAATAAAGAGAAAAGGCTCTGATGTATGCAATTTGTGTATGAATACTTTATGAAATAGAAAAAAAACCACAGGAATTCAGGCCTATAAAATAGAAGAAAAAAACAACAACAACACAGGAGTTCAGGCCTCGGGCAGATGAACTTAAAGCAACCTAGACAGAAGGAGCCGGGATCCTGAGTGTGGTTTTTTTAGTTTGGTGTTTCTCGGTGTGTCTAGAAGCCTGGCTCTCTGGCTTGGTGTGCAGGCAAAAACCAGTAAAAGCAAGGTGCGTTCAAGGATGGCTAGCGTCCAAGCGTACCGGCTGAGTTCTGAGCCGTGGGATTCAAATGCCAGGTGTGGCCATTTTCTCAGGTCAGGTGGCATCCAAGCACGTGAGTTCTGTGGTGGAGCACTTGCCTGGCATGCATGAGACCCTGGGTTTGAACTCCAGCACTACAGCAAGGAGGGGGGAGGGGGGGACCCAATACTTCCCTATTAAGGATCTATGACCCTCCGCTTAGAACCGGTCTACACCACACAACCCAGATTCCAACGTGGGTGATAAGAAAACACAAGAACAATCTCGGGAGGCTCATCTCCAAGGCCTCTCGGATACATCGTCGCTCAGAGATTCTGTTTTGTCTTTTCTTCTTTGTTTGGGGTTCTTGGCTGTCGTTGCTGCTTGTGTGTTTGGTACGGGTCCTCTAGTTTAAGTTGGGGACCTGGGACCTCTTCCCCGATTCACTTTTGTGCTAGAGGCTAGCGCTCTACCCCTTTCACCCACAGCTCCACTTTTGGATTTTTTTTTTGGGGGGGGGGGTCATTCAATGGAGACAAGAGTCTGATAGTCTTTCCTGTCCCAGGCTGGCTTTTGAACCGCGATCCTCAGATCTCACCCTGCTGAGTGGCTAGGATGACAGATCCGGAGTCATAGGGTACCCAGCTCTACTACTACTTTTTTTTTTTTTTTTTGGGTCCGGTCGTGGGCCCTGAACTCTGGGCCTGGGCGCTGTCCCTCAGCTCTTCAGCTCAAGGCTAGCGCTCTACCACTTGAGCCACAGCGCCACTTCCGGCTTTTTTTCTTTTTGCTTATGTGGTGCTGAGGAATCGAACCCAGGGCCTCAGGCATGCAAGGCAAGCGCTCTACCACTGAGCCACCTTCCCAGCCCCTCTACTACTTCTTTTGATAAAAGGAGGCCTAAGATTTCCTGGGAGGTTTCTTCCCCCAAGTCTGCCTGTTCTAAAGTCTTTACTGGTTTAAGAGTTTCGTGTTAGGGAACTCTGGGATTTTTGTTTGTTTTGTTTTTAAACCCAAGGAGGTGAGGTGTGGGCGTGAGACTCCTCTCCATCTTCTAGACTTCTAAAAACTTATTTTTTTTTTCATTACATGAAAAAAAAAATTTTAAGCTGAGAATTTATAAACCGGGGCTATTAACTTTTAAGAGTTTCATTATAGTTTTTTTTTAATCATAAATACTTGAGGAAGGGGAGAATGGGTGTCTACTTTATTCCTAATGGAAACTATACATATAGATGAAGTGGCTATATTAAAAAAAAATGGGAGCCATGATTATATTAATACGGCCTAACTGATATTCAATAATTCATCCCTTCTATTTCCCATTGTCCACGTTTAAATACTTCAAAAAGAATTCTAATCAAGCGGAAATTAATAGGGAGGAGAGACCAGGGCTGCAAGGAGAAAGTTCTAATCCCACTATCTCTCCATATTTCAAAGTCTCTTTTATTTTCTTAATAAAAGGGAGAGAGAAAGAGAGGGAGAGAGAGAAAAGGGAATTAATCCAGCGCTCTGAACTGCCCTGTCATCTTAATGCCTTAAATAAATTCGAAGAGAAAATTACACATGAGAAGGCGATATTGATGGCCGATGCCAGGGCTTTCCTTGACTGCTTTTTTTTTTTTTTTCTTTTCCCTCCCTCCTCCTCTGTCTTTTCCTTCTTTCTCCCTTCCCTTTTTTTCTACCTGCCTACCTTGCTTTGCTTTTTCTCTAGGTCAAGATGTGCACATCCCAGCAGTGGGGTCACTACTGAGGCTCAAACCTCCCCTTCTGAGTCTTCTACACGGACACACGGTCCCCCTTTTTGTTTTCCAAAATGGAACACCATGGGTTAGAGAGCTGATCTCTAATAGGTGCTAGCAAGCCGCCAATGAAGGGATCACCCGACTCATTCATTCATGTTATAAACACCTATTGAGCCCTGAAGGTTGCTTGGGCACTGGGACACTCTTATTGATGGCAGTAACGAAAACACACAGGAAAAAAAATCTAGCCCTCATGTGGACACACACTGCGGGGTCTCTTAGTCTACTTGGAGGGGAGAAAAGCACAAGAGGCCGCATGCTACTAGCTCATGCCTGTCACCCTTGCTACTCGGGAGGCTGAGATCTGAGTACATAGGTTCAAAGCCAGCCCAGGCAGGAAAGTCCGTGAGAGTCTCACCTCCAATAAACCACCAGAAAACCAGAGCTGGGGCTGGGGCTCAAAGCAGTAAAGCACCAGACTTGAGTGAAAAGCTAAGAGACAGTGCCCCAGGCTCTGAGTTCAAGCATATGCGTGCGCGCACACACACACACACACACACACACACACACACACACACACACACACACACACACACACACACACACACACACACACACACACACACACACACACAGCATGCTCTCTGCATGGCCAGAGAGCTGGGCTTAGTCCAACCCACAGGAAGGAGAAAGGGAAAGAAATTGATTGGCAGACTCCCTACCTGATTGACAGATAACCCTCCCACCCCTTCTCCTCCCCCACCCCCACACTCCTGACTTCTTGGGCTATGGCTTAATCCTGAGCATCTATCTGTAAGGGACAAGAGGACATGCAGATTGTGATTAGGATATCTGTGATTGGTCAGCTAGATAGCCAATGAGAGGCTGGCATCCGCATGCCAGCCACTAGCACGGAGGGATGGCCAGAGGTAAAGCGGGAAAGTGCTTTACCCAACTCCAAAAGCAGCCAGGGCAGACGTTTCCTTTCCCCTCAGTTTTGGAGAAATTGTGGGCGTTGCTAATGGGCGGCCCCAGGAGGAGAGAAAGAAGGGTTGACAAAAAGAAGCATCTAGACTAGACCGAAGCATCACAGACAGGCTAAACAGCCGGTGATGGGTTGGTGACTGTCTTTAGAATACGAACCAGCTACGACATGAAGCCACCAGGGCCAGTCTGGTACCAGTACAAGAGCTGTCCTCATCCGCCCCCCTCCCCGCACCCACTACCACCTCCCCCCAAAAAATAAAGTTCAAAACATTAGGAGCGTTTGGAACTCCGAGTCAAGAGGACCCAGTTAAACATCTCAGACGAATTTAATTCACTTCATGGAGTGACGTCTTCAGTGTTACAAATAAAAAAAAATGGGGGCACATGAAAACACCCGACGATTTAATCATTGTGCCCCCTGAATTCACCGTGTGAAATGTGCAAGGTATCCTAAACGCCGAATCCCCTCTACCGTTAAAGACTCGTTCGTGGAAGAGACAGCAGCGTCCAAGAAAACTCCAAAAATTTAATTTAGCAAAAGTGTCAGCTTTTTTTTTTTTTCCCCTTCCCCTCGGATATAAAGCCAAACACGCCTAGAAGCGCAGACACATAAATAATAAAACCGAGATTATCACGGAGGCAGAACTGTAGAGACGCCCACTTGGCACGTGTTGGGGAGAAACTTCTTGGAAAACTGGATTTCTTTTTTATTTTTATTTTTTTGAGACTCAATGCCAATTCCCTGCAGCCCTTCCTGCCCACGCTTCCCAGAATCCTGGCATCTGATGCCTGAACTCTGTCTCCATGCTCTTGGCCTTGATTTAAATCTGCTTTTTCTGGGAAGAAACATTTTTTTTTTTTTTTAATGAAAATCCAGTCAATGAAAACAGACCCTCGAATGAATTTTAATGTGGCGTCTCCAAGGCAATGAACCAACTAGCTCATTCAAGAAGTGGTTTCCTGGTGGCTCACGCCTGTCATCCTATAGACTCAGGAGGCCGAGATCTGAGTGAGGATTGTGGTTCAAAGCCAGCCCGGGCAGGAAAGGCCGTGAGACTCTGATCTCCAATAAACCACTCAGTAAACCGGAAGTGGCGCTGTGGCTTCAAGTAGTGGAGTGCTAGCTGGCCTTGAGCTGAAGCGCTGAGGGACAGCGTCCCTGGCCCGGAGTTCAAACTTTCTGTACCTCACGTAAGTCTACCTGCAGCACCTCTTGCTTTTCTTCAAGACTGACAATGACGCAGGAGGCCCACGCTGAGTGGTCTGATTGGCCAGCCGCCCAAGAATTAGTTGCTCGACTCAGTTGGCCATTTTGGCTTTGAAGCCAAGGATGTTTACGGCTGGGCGAGTCTGAGATTCAAAAACCTTCCACGGTGACTCTGGGTGGGCGTTGGAAGCAATTAAAGGGTGAAGCAGCAGCACTCGGCCTGCCTCTGTAAGCGGCTTTAGGGGAATAGAGATGATGGGAGGTGTCTGTGTATGCAGATGGCTTCATTTTAAAAACTCTTGGAGGAAAGTGGGCTCACGGCAGGACTTCTTGATTATCCCCCCCCCCCAGATCCTGTGGCTGCTCCTCCCTGCCAAATCTCTCAGAGACATGATATGTGTTTCCCCCACCCCGTCCCGGCAAATGTACACAAAATTGATTAACACTTGGCTTGGCGTGTTATACAACTTGATGTATGAGTTTTTAAATCATACGGTTCGTGGCACTTCAGTTGACGAAACACTAACCCCCCCTCCCTCCTTTCTCTCTCTCTCTCTTTAATATAATGATGTTGAAGGATGTTGCTAAACTTTCCTAAATTATTAAGGACTGAGAAGTGATGTATTACATTTCATGGGGGGCGGGGAACAGAAGTTCTTCTCCTATGCAAAACTTCTCTGTGGAAGGTTAAATGCTGAGTTTGGCCTCATTCTGAGAAGGGCAGGACCATGGTATTATTCCCTCCACCCAAATTGAAAAGCAGCTGAGAAGAGGAGGAAGAAAAAGGCAGAGGAGGATTGAATGAAATAAGGGACATGTTTAGATTTTTTTTTTCTTTTTGGTCAGTCGTGGGGCTTGAACTCACGGCCCAGGCCCTGTCCCTGAGCTTTTCTTGGTGCTCTTACCGCGTTGAGCCACGGCCCCACGCACGGTTTTCTGTGGTTACGTTGGGAAGTAAGCGTCTCACGGACTTCCCTGGGAACCGCGATCCTCTTATCTCAGCCCCCTGAGCCAGCTGGGATTACAGGCGGGAACTACCAGTGCCCGGCTCCACACACACACACACACACACACACACACAGAAGGTCAACTGCACAGACCCACACACACTCCGGACGCTGTATTGAATTGGCTGTAAATCTTACAACCTCTCCCTGCTTCCACCAACACCTAGAAATTTCCAAGTCCAGCTGAGCGTCTGAGGATCGGCTGAGAAAGAACTGAACCGTGTTCTTCCCTGATGTGGAGTACGAGATCTACACTCCTTTACACCAACGCTTGAGGGTCGCCATCACCACCATCACCACGATCATCACCACCACCATCATCACCACCATCACCACGATCATCACCATCACCACGATCATCACCACCATCACCACCACCATCACCACCACCATCACCACCACCATCATCACCACCATCATCACCACCATCACCACCATCATCACCACCATCACCACGATCATCACCATCATCACCACCATCATCACCACCATCACCACGATCATCACCATCACCACGATCATCACCACCATCACCACCACCATCACCACCACCATCATCACCACCATCACCACCATCATCACCACCATCATTTTAACTCGGGGATTGCACACTCTCCTTTCCTAAATCATCCACTCTGACTCAACTCACCGCGGTCTCCACTACCAGGAGGGTTGCATTGAAATCTGGTAGCTCTGAGGTGGCCGTGGGGGGGGGGGGGGCTTTGTCACAGGAAGACCCGCCCCCCTGCTTCCCTTTCTCCTCCCCTCCTCCCTCCCTTCCCCCCCCCCCCCCCCGCCCCATTCATCAGATCCAGAACAGAGACACCTTCCAAGCTGTTCCATCAGTAGCCCGGGTCCTGCTGGGCATAGCCTACCCCCCCCAAATTCTGTCCCCCTCCCACCATATGCCTAAACAGGTTTTGTTTCCCATCTGAGCAGCTGTGGATGGTATATTCTCTATCTGCCACCCCCCCCAAAAAACAAGCCCAGCATTACCCTTCCCCGCCCACCCCCCCCCCACCCTTAGCCAGAGTGAACAGGAATATTCTAGATACTATCAGCTATATTTAAACAAGACGCTCGAGTGGTCATTGCAGCTGGCGGGTGATACAGCAAATATGCTCTGTGGGCAGATAGCGCCTTATCTGAAGACAGAAGCCAGGGAAATTTCATCGTGGTGTGCTAGGGTCAGATTGTTCCCCGAGACAGATGGCAGGAGCCCCCCCCTCCCCCGTTCCCCCTCCCCCCCCTGCCTGCTGCCGTGACAAGTGGGAGATTCTTATCGGGGTGTCATAGCAGTGGGCGGCTCCCCGGCCCCTGGGGCTGCAGGGCCCTGGTCACGCGCGCCCCGTCAAGTGTGCAAAAAAACTAACACGAGGAGACGACCAGGAGGTGCGTGTGACCGAGAAACTAGAACTCTCTCCAAGGCTCTCTCTCTCTCCCCCTAGGTCAAGTCTCACGCTTGTGGATTTTCCCAGGTGATCAGAACGAACGGACAGCTCAGAGCCATCATAGTTTTGGCAGGAGGTTGGGGGGGGGGGGGGTGTCATCAGTCCTGAGGCTTAAACTCGTGTGTGTGTGTGTGTGTGTGTGTGTGTCGGTTGTGGGGCTTGAACTCAGAGCCTGGGCGCTGTCCCTCAGCTCAACACTCAAGGCGAGCATTCTACCACTTGAGCCACAGCGCCACTTCCGGCTTTTTTCTGCGTATGTGGTGCTGAGGAATCGAACCCAGGGCCTCATGCAGGCGAGGCAAGCGCTCTACCCCTGAGCCACCTTCCCAGCCCCTGAAGTCCATTCTTGAGAGACACTCAAGCCAAACGCTTAGACCATCACCGCTGTCAACCATTTGAGAAAAGTATATGAAGTCTGCTCTCCAGGTATTTCCCCTTTTGGATAGCGTGGCCACCTTCCTTATGGGTTCAAGTCTCACCAATTCCGCTCACCACACAGACCCACATTCTCCCCCGGATGGTCAAGGTCTGTCTTAGAATTTGCCTGATTTACCTGACTACTTCCTAAACCTGAGAGAAGGAGGGTCGTAGGGGGAGAGGGAGACAGACAGACAGAGACAGAGAGAGGGAGAGAGAGAGTTACTGGTCAAGCTATTCTAGTCGGCAAGGGACTTGGCTAGCTGGGATTTTGAGGGCCTGTATCAGAAGGGAGGGACCCAGGCTTCAAGACACAGAAGAGGAAGATGGCTGATGAAAGATCTCCTTCAGAAAAGCATCAGCCTCCTAGCCACTGTCAAAATCAAGTCTGTCCACACTCCGGAAACGAACCACGGGCTTATAGCAGTGTTATTTCAAGACGCACCACCGAACCCCGGTAAGAACAGCTCCTTGGTTCATTCCAATGCCTATGTTCCCGAAATACAGAGCTTGGAGACCTGCACCATGGTGGGGGCCTGAAGTTTTCTACAATAGCCAACTTTGGAGAACTCCAGCTATTCCATTTTTCTAGAAATTTACATTTAAAAAAAAAAAAAAAAGAACAACTTATAACTGAGCCAGGTACCAGCAACTCAGGAGGCTGAGATCTGAGGATCGCAGTTTGAGGCCCAGCCCATGCAGGAAAGTCCATGGGACTCTAATCTCCAGGAAACCAGAAGTGGTGCTGTGGCTCAAGGTGGTAGAGCGCTCGCCTTGAGTAGAAGAGCTCAGGGACAGCGCCCAGGCCCCGAGTTCAAGCCCCAGGACTGGCACAAAAGACAAGACAGAAGAAAACTTGCATCTGCCAAGCCTGTCTTTTATTTCTTTACTTTTTTGTCTACATAGGAACAAGTCGAATACCTACCAGGCATTTGCCCCACATCCACACGCTCTGTCAAGCCTAGCCTGACCGCCCTGACCACCCCAGTGTTTGAAGCCAGCACGAAGAACGCAAACCTTTAGAACCCACAGAGCAAAATCATTCAACAAACACTAGATTTACTAGACACAGACAATCAAACAAGCCAGATATCTGCAGGCCAGTCACGTGTCCGGGAAGACATTGTTGAACCCATGACTACTACAAGAGCTCATTCTGGCTGGCTCTTTTTTGGGGGAGGGGGGAGGGGGGAAGCAGGGAAGGAAGAACACTTTTTTTTTACCCTGTCCTATTTTCTCAGTATTTCTTTTTTAATCTCTATGTGATATTTTTAGATAAGCTGCTTCAAATACACACACACACACACACATATACTGTAAAGTGGATGGACATGGACAAATACATGTTGGTAACAGTGCTGTGTGCAAAGTAATGCTAGAAGGCAGTGGGATAAAAAAAATATATCTTATCAGAATAGTATCTCTGGGGGTGGAAATTCTATTCTGACATAATTAAAATGCCATAATAGGGGTCTGTGACTGCCTCCCTGACCAGGAGTCAGAGAGAGAAATGTTAATTGCGATTGTAGAAATCCCTAAAATTAGGCCAGGTTGTTCATAATGGGGGACTTTAATTACTCCAGCGCAGACTGGCAAAATGTCTCGATGGGAAAAGGGGATGGAAGGGAGATTTTTTTTTTTAAGAGAAATTATTCCTTCCCAGAGAAGGTAAGGAAGGAGCTGTGTTAACAGAGAACTTTGGCAGCCTCGCCCCAAAGTAAGACACACACATATGCAGAGACCAGCACCCGACTGAACCCACCAACTCCGTGTCTGCCACTGGGACCGAAAATGGAAGACAGGATTTTAACCAACGAGAGAGGAGCCAGACGAATATGTTTCAAAGCCACTTTGTTCGAGATCTGGAGAAAATGCCAATGGCTGTGGACAGAAATGGCCAAAAGAAAGAGATGTTTCATCAAGGAGCAAAACCAACCACGGAGGGAAACACACAAAGCCGCCGCATACAACAGGTGTGGCCCAAATACCTGCCGTAGACATTTTGTACTACTGTACCAAAAGGCCACAGGGCGAGGGCTTTGTGGTGAGCAGAATCCCTTTCTCACAGTTACGTAGCTGAGGAAGACTTAACACAAAAGTTGGGGACCGCCGGGCGCTGGTGGCCCACGCCTGTCATCCTAGCTACTCAGGAGGCTGAGATCTGAGGATCGTGGTTCAAAGCCAGCCCAGGAAGGAAAGTCTGCGAGACTTTCATCTCCAATGAACCACTAGAAAACCAGAAGTGGCGCTGTGGCTCAAGTGGTAGAGCGCTGGCCTTGAGCTGAAGAGCTCAGGGACAGAGTTCAAGCCCTACAACCAACGACAACAACAACAAACTTGGATACCAAGAGGGTGATGGGAGGTACCGTATTTCTCATGGTCGCAGAAACATGGCCAAGAGACAGCTCAGTCCTATCATTCGTGACGGGAGGGAAGGGGGGGAGAGTCCCAGGATTTAACCCTTCCCTGGAGTTCCCCCCCACCCCCGGCCCCCGCCAACACTATCCATGAAGTTTCCATGGGAATTTTTACAACCCCCAACTTAGAGACGCCAAGAAACAAAAGCCAACACCCCCCCCCTCCAAAAAAAAGTGACAGGTTCTGCAGAGAATTCCAAACGCAGTGGCACAAGTTTCTTGAAACGTATTCGCACAAGGGAAGTTCCAGGGACAGCGAGATCTACTTCCAAATCATGGCAGGTGGTGGAGGGAGAGGAAGACGACGTTTTAAAATAAGAGTCGGAGAAGGCCTTTGCTTGCATCTCAGAGATCCTCTTCCACGACATGAAGACTACAAATAAGACCCCCCGGAGCAGAATAGAAAGTGGAACTCCCCCAGCCCACCAGCACCGAGGGCCGACCACGTGGAAGGCTGGGAACAAGATACACACACACACACCCCCCAAGAAGGAGCAGATGCATTTTCATTACAGTGGGTGTGAGAGAGAGATGCTAAGAGATGGAGGTCTGCCCAGAATGTGGAGACACGTGTCTGGGGGAAGGGCAACAAGGATGAATGGAGAAGCGTCTCCATGAACGGGGTTTTGCATTTTCCTGTCAGAAGCCCCAGCCAGCCCCAGGGCTGCACTGCTGAGCTGGACTCCATTTGCCATCCAGCCCCTGGCTATGGCCTTGTCTCCTTGCTTGCAACCTTCAGGGATGCTGGTCTGTCCACTGGGTGCCATGCACAGATTGTCCACCCTGCCTGGGCCTGAACCTGGCCCTCGGGGCCTGTCCTGAGCTCCCCGGGGGCTACAGGATGAGCAACTTCGCTTACACTAGGCCGCAGCCAAAGGCAGGCTTTGCAGCCTGGTTTGAAGAAGCCAGACTGCAGGGAGCTGAACTGAGGATGTGGGCATGCGCAGAACCTTCCTTTTCTGCTGCTGTCTGTTTCTTCTGCTTTTGAGGAAGATGCTCAGTATCTTGGCTCAGTCGTGGTTTTGTTCACTTCCCTAGCTGAACAGACAGGACTGTTTAGAAGTAAAACTAAACTAAAACAAGCTGGGTGCCACTAGCTCACGCCTGTCATCCTAGCTGCTCAGCAGGCTGAGATCTGAGGATCAGAGTTCAAAGCCAGCCCTGTGCAGGAAAGTCTGTGAGACTCTGATCTCCAATGAAACCACTAACAGCTGGAAGTGGAGGTGGCTCAAGTGGTAAAGCGCTCACCTTGAGCAAAAGAGCTCAGAGACAGCGCCCAGGCCCTGAGTTCAAGCCCCAGGACTGGCAAAAAAAAAAAAAAGACAAAAGAAAGCAACCACAACAAACCAGCTCTCACAAGGATGCACGTACTACTTTGTTTTTATATAGTTATCGCCCTTTGCATGTTTCCTCATTGAAACGAAGAGAAATCCACGTTGTAACCTGGCCAATTCATTACAGAGAGGAAACATTCGATGGGGTCCTAATTTCTTCCTCTAATCAAGCCCTGAAAAGGAGATGCAGCCAATGGACGGCAGCCAGTGTCGGAACTTCAGCCCTTCTTTCTCAGGAGTCGACGGGAATGCTGCCTACCAACTTTACTTCAAAAAAAAAAAAAAACACTGGTTTCTCTGAGTCCTGATGGGCCAGTTCAAAAGCCTGCGTTCCCCCCAGGGCCCTGTGCTTATGGGACTATTGAAAATGCAGGAGGACTGCCCTTGGCTGTGTCTCCTATGTCGAAGGTCTACCATCTCTAGAAATAAGAACATCTGGAGCGAGCTGCAACCTTCACCTACAAACCAGTGAGAGAAACAGGGACACATGAGAGAAAGAAACTTTTAGAAGCCGCCGGGCGCTGGTGGCTCACGCCTGTCATCCTAGCTACTCAGGAGACTGAGATCTGAGGATCACGGTTCAAAGCCAGCCCGGGCAGGAGAGACCGTGAGACTCCTATCTCCAATAAACCACCAGCAAACCAGAGGTGGCGCTGTGGCTCAAGTGGTAGAGCGCTCGCCTTGAGCTGAAGAGCTGAGGGACAGCGCTCAGGCCCTGAGTTCAAGCCGCACGACCAGCCAAAAAAAAAAAAAGAAAGAAAGATACTTTTAGATGCCTTATTCTTTAGCCCCTCACCCCCCAAAGTTAGAACACGAGTGGCCAAAAGAGCCAGAGAAATGCATGCGATCGAGGGTTCTAAGAAATAGACAACTCCTCCCCCTTCCTCCTCCTTTTCCCCCTCGTCTTCCTCTTTTCCCTCCTTCCCTTCCTCCACTTCCTTCTCCTCCTCTTCCTCCTCCTCTCCCCCCCATCCCCTCCCCACCTTTTCCTACCCCGGAAAATAATCACATCCTTTTGCCACATATTATTGAAATCCCAGTTTAAAAAAAAAAAAAAAAAACCTCTCATTTCTGCCCCGACGGAGAGCATGTCATTGGGAAGTGATGTGCGAGGCGGGAGATAACCAGGTAGAACTCAGCGATTCGCCACAGAAAATGGTTCCATGTTTGGCTGCAATGCTATCAGAGTCTGGCCTCCTCCATAGCTCTTTACCGCTCAAGCCCTGAATCTGCTGATTCAAGACTTTGGCTGTGTGGGGGAAAAATGGGGGGGTGTGGGAGAGAGGAAAAGGGGGGCGGTTGGCCCTGGCTGTGCAGGAAGAGGTAGGAAGAAATATTAATAGTGCTTCCAAGACACATAAGAAGTCAGATGATGGATTTTTTTTTTTTAAATAGAACTAGCGCCCTCTTCCCCTTCTCTTCCTCCCTCTCCCGCTCCTCTGTCTTCATTTCATGCCGCGGTTGGGCTGATGGGGAGAGAGGAGCTTTCGCAGGGAGCCTCTAAGTCCGGAGCGAATGAGCTTCAGTGGAAAATGGCTCACGGGCGCGGGGTTAGCCCAACGCAGGCCGCTGAGGGTCCGAAAGTAAGCAGGGTGTTTGGGTGGTTCGGTAATGAGAATTCAAAACCCAAACAGGCTTCAGGCCATTCCAAAGCCCACGCGTGCCCCTCTCCCCATCTGGATAAGTTCCAGAGAGAATCAGCCCATCCACACACAGCCATGACCAGAGAAACTTCTAGAAGTACTGTCGGAAGATGATTCCATTTCTTTCCTAACTGTGCCTCCAGTCCTTAGCGATTTCATCTCCATGCCGGGTTCGAAGAGCAGACACATGCCATTGTCCTCAAACCCAAAGAAAGGTGCACTGGCTCCCCAAGTTCCATTTGACAGAGAATTTACCACCGCCCCGATTTTCATGGTCAGCTCCTCTACTTTCCTTGTATTGAAATCCAAAGTATTTGAAACCTCATCATTTCTCTCACACACACACACTCACACACACACACATTGTTCTAATATGAGCTTTCTCTCTTACCCTGGGGCTGAAATGATGAACTCTTCATCAGGGACACGCTCAGGTCCTTGTTGATCAATAACATTTTTGGGGGGTATAGAGCGACAGCCGTAGCCCAGGGAGGTGATAAATCCACAAATTATATTGATGTTTCCGCCACGTTGGGAGCAGTCTCCTCTCCCATCAGACGCCGCAGATACTTGGCTGAGATGACTGCTTCCCATCCAAGGAAGATGTAAATTATGGAAACTGATAAGGACCGTTGGGATCCCAGAGAACAGAGAGGCATGGGGGGGGGGGAGGACTATTAATGTCTTAAACGGTATTCATTTTCTGTGGACATTAGCTGATCTTAACTATTTCATGAGGCCAATAGCTTGGCTGACACGCTGGCCAGAGAAGAAGGGAAGCAGGAAAAGAGGCCAGCCTTGGTTGCTGCTTCTCCCCCTGCCGTCTGCTTGATCCATCGGCCTTATCGTGTATAATCTCAGGGCAGAATCTGCCGTTTCTCTCCTCAGCCACTCCCACACTGCCCAGTCTCTCTAGAGCCTTCTTTCCTTCCTAGATCCCCCCAGCTCAATTCCAAGCCCCGCTTACAGTTAAGCAGAGCCAGGCTATGCACAGTTAATGAAGTATATAGATATAAATATAAATGTATACCTACATACATAGGAACTAGAACCACATCTGTGACTAGAATAAAAATATATACGCCCTCTATGAGCATTACCCTCAATTCCCCAAATCACTCGTAAAGTATTTTTCGCTATAATTCATGTTTAAACATAATCATGTAATATTTAAATATGGCATTTAAATGGGATGGATAATATTTAATTATAGGTTTATAACACAAATGTCCACCTGTTTCTATTTAAATGTTATATATCTAGATATCTAATGTTATATATGTTATATATAATATCTATCATATTATTTAATAGATGTTATCTATATCATATGCATGTTATGTTATATATAACATATACACTATATTGTATACAATACATTATAAATATGTAATGATTATATATCTAGATATGTAACATTTAAATATATGTTTAAATATAAACATAATTATCTTGAAATGTTGAAAACATATTTTGGTGTGCAATTGCCATCATTTATTGCTGTCAGATATTTGGGACACCAGGCGCTTGAATTTCTGTGCGAATGGCCCAGAAGTGGTATTTTATTTTCTGGGCTGCTCCTCTAGGTAATGTTCATCCCCTTGGACCACAAATTTGGCACATTTATGTAAGTTAATAAGCTGGAAGACAATATGGAAAAAATAAAACGTCTCCTAATAAGTTTAGTGCACGGGCATCATGGCATCCTGACAATGAATCATATCCTTGACTGTATTATGGAGTCCCAGCCCTTCCATTATGCGAGAGCGTTGAATTTAATTCGCAAAGTTAATCTTGTTCGCTTCAATCAGCTCAGTAACAGGCCTCTACGACCTTATATACCTGCTCTGTTTCAGAAAAGCAAGCCTTCGGATTCTGGAGGCATTCCACATTGCTGTTAGCAGCAATGACTATTGCCCTTCACCTTTGTACAGGAACTCAAAGGGTTGGAGGCATGGCTCAGTCGGTAGAGCACCCACCAATGAGCACCAACGTCAGGACCCAATTCCAGTCCTGGTCTCAGATACCACCACCACCACCACCACCACCAATAACAACAACGGAAGGAAGGAAGGAAGGAAGGAAGGGAGGAAGGAAGGGAGGAAGGAAGGAAGGAAGGGAGGAAGGAAGGAAGGAAGGAAGGAAGGAAGGAAGGAAGGAAGGAAGGAAGGAGGCAGGCAGGGAGGGAGGGAGGGAGGGAGGGAGGGAGGGAGGGAGGGAGGGAAGGAGGGAAGGGAAAAAGGAAGGGAGGGAATGTTTTTGTCCTCTTTCCTGGGGTGTTGTAAGAAACGTTCTTGGGTTTGGAATGCGACCCAGCTTGCTGACAGGGCTGTGTGTGGAGAGGAGAGTTGGAATGGTGTTTGTTTTCCTGAAATCTGGGATCCTTTTTTTTTGCTCTTACTGGTACTTTGGACTTGACATGAACAAGAAAAGAAGAGGGAAAACAAAAATCAGCCGGGCGCCGGCGGCTCACGCCTGTCATCCTAGCTACCCAGGAGGCTGAGCTCTGAGGATGGCAGTTCAAAGCCAGCCCCGGTAGGAAAGTCCGTGAGACTCTTATTTCCCATGAACCACTCAGAAAACCCGAAGTGGCGCTGAGGCTCCAGTGGTCGAGCGCTCGCCTTGAGCTGAAGAGCTGAGGGACAGCGCCCAGGCCCAGAGTTCACGCCCACAACTGACACAAAACAAACAAACAAAAAAGAAATGAACAGATTGCTTCCTAACGGCCTCTGCTTCTCTGTTGCTTGCCTGCCACCCTCCCCTCCTCCGGTCCACCACCGCCCTTCACAGGGCCTGGCCCGCATCTGCACAGCCTCTGAATGCTATCGAGAGCCAGAGAGGGACTTCGCTGGGTAGGCTGTGGCTCGATGGTCCTTCCAGCTCCCCCGTAACCCTTAAAATGACTTCAGCCCTTCCCAGCTCAGATGTGATGCATCTTTAATCATCTGATGTGGATGGACACATTTCCAGAGAATATGTAATTAATGTTAATGTCCAGATCATTTACTCATATTCATATTCTCTGTCTCTCTGTCTCTGTCTCTGTCTCTCTCTCTCCTGGAACACTTGCCTATGTCTCATTTCTAAAAGTAGGAATCAAGATATTAATGTTCTATTAGAGCAAAATGAGGCCGCAGGGACTCTGACAACATACAAGTGCGTTTTTCAAAACGTCTGGACATACGATATATATATATAAACTCTCACCTCCCAAGTATATCCATTGCGTTTAATGCAAAAAAGAAAAAGAAAAAGAAAACAGAAATCTAACTCAACGCCTAACAAGAACGCAGTTCAGCCCTGAGGCTCAGAACTAAGCCTGTTCATCCCAGCACCATCCTTGCTTGCTCCTCTCCATCGGAAACTTCCGGACCCTCACTAGAACAGCCCCAGCCCCTGCGCTAAAAGTTAGGCGCACGCCCGTCATCCTAGCAACTCGGGAGGCTGAGATCGGAGGATCGTGGTTCAAAGCCAGCCCAAGCAAGGAAATCTGTGAGACTCTTCACCAAAAAAAAAAAAAAAAAAGGCTCCAGGACAGCACCCAGTGCTCTGAGTTCAAAGCCCAAGACCAGCACAAACAAACAAACAAAATCAAACTACTGTACAACCAAACCCCCACAGAGCCACAGTGCTTTGGAGAATGCAACTCAGCACACATTATTAAACAGCAGCATCAAGCCAGGTGCTGGTGGCTCACGCCTGTCATCCTAGCTTCTCAGGAAGCTGAGATGTGAGGATCGAGGTTCAAAGCCAGCCTGGGCAGGAAAGTCTCTGAGATTCTTATCTCCAGTTAATGAGCAAAACGCAAAAGGGGAGCGGTGGCTCAAGTGGTCGAGCACTAGTATTGAACACAAAAGCTCAGGACAGTGCCCAGGCTTGAGAAGAAGGGGAGAGAGAAAGAGAGGGAGAGGGAGAAGAGAGGGGAGAGGGGGGAGGGAGGGAGGAGGGGAGAGGGAGATGTAGACCAAGAGTTAAAAGATGGCAGACTCTAGACTGGAAGCTTCCATCACAGACGAGGAAATCTTGGTTTTCTATAGTTTAGCTGGTTTCTAATTACATTTTAGACTTTCAAGAACGACCCCATTAGAAGTTATTATCACGAACAGGAACTTTTCAACAATGAGGGAAACTTCTCCTGAGGTAATGAATAAAAACTAATTTCTGATTTCTTTTGAGCAAGATCTGCACTCTTTCACTGTGTGTGTGTGTGTGTGTGTGTGTGTGTTAAAGGCCACACCAGCCTACTTTGCTAATCTAAAGCCAAAGAGGCTGGGGTAGGGTGGCTCAAGCCCCGAGTTCAAGCCCAGGCACCGCCACAAGAGAACAGAAAAGATCCTTAAAACCCTTTTTGAAAAATGAGGCCCTAAGCCAGGCATGAGTGGTTCACACCTGTCATCCTAGCAACGCAGGAGGCTGAGATCTGTGGATCGTGGTTCTAAAGCCAGCCCGGGCAGGAAAATCTGTGAGATTCCTATCTCCAATGAGCCAACAGAAAACAGGAAGTGGTGCTGTGGCTCAAAGAGGTAGAGCGCTCGCCTTGAACAAAAGAGCTCAGGGACAGCACCCAGGCCCAGAGTTCAAGCCCCACAACTGACAAATATATATGGAGAGAATTGGGGAGGGAGGGAGGGAGAGAGAGAGGAGAGGAGGAGGAGGGGTCTCGGCCTCCTCAGTAGCTAGGATGACGGGCATAAGCCACCAATAATAATAATAATAATAATAATAATCCCACTGCCTCAAGGTACATCTAACTCTGCACCAGGCCTCAGCCTCCCAAACCATCCTCATTCTCCAACCATTCAGTTTTTATTTAAAAAAAGAACCAAGGGAACTGTCCAAGGTCCTGCTTACGGCCTTCACCGGGCAGTGCCCTCAACCCACCCACGCCCCCCTACACCTAGCAGACCATCAGGTTTCGTGATGAGACAGACATGGAAAGTGTATTTTCTGCCCTTCAGTAATTACACTGCCCATGGTAGCCTTCTTCCATGCGCAGCTTATTATTATTATTATTATTATGCAGAATGAAATTCACAAATGGAAATCATATTTGGGTCTGACTTGGGAAGAAAGGCTCAGCTATCACTTGGTGTGAGCCAGTGCTAGTGTTATTTTTTTCTTCCTCTTCTTCCCCTAGAATTAAAAAAAAAAAAATCCATCTGGGGGTGTCTGACCCTCGTCACCCCCACCAGTCTCTCCATTCAGCCTTTTGGATGTAGATGAACCTTATCAATGTCTCCCCCAAAATCAAAAGCCACCCCCTCCCCCTAACCCAGCTTTTATGGAAATGCACAGCTTTTTGTTTTCCTTTGATGTCTATGCAATGTTTTGGTGGTTTGTTGTGTTTTTTTTTTTTTTTTTAAGCACTGTGCTATGTAGAGGGAGGAGAAGAGAGACTTCAAAATCAAAAGTTAAAGCCTTCACCCCATCCAGTCCCTGTGACCCCCCGGAGATTAGCGCCACAGAGAAGAAGAAACAAAGGCAAATCCCACACACTCGCGGGATTGGGGTCATTCCCCGTTCCTGACTAACAAATAAAGGGGTGCGGATGCCACATTGGTATGCCAAGGGCTTCCATGGGGCCTGGAGTCCCCTCCCCCCACACAAAAAAATAATTTCACAGTGTTCCTAAGTCCCCACCCCCGTGCGGTGGGATGGAGGTATTAATTGCAACCCCTCGGGGCTTGGTGCTGACTTGGTGCTTGTTGGTCCTTGAGTTATTCTTTTCAGTCCAGGGCAAACAACACTACTCAACTATTTCCCAGGCTATTAGGAAGTGGCCAGGAGCTATCCACCCGGCCAGCTACCAAGCCAGGACCAGGAGAATTGTGTGAGAATTAGTGGGACCACGGGAGATCTTGAAAATATCTACCCAGCGCAAAGCCCACGGTTGTGGGGTGTTTAAAAAACAAAAATGTGAGCCAGGCACTAATGACTCACACCTGTCATCCTAGCTTCTCAGGAGGCTGAGATCTGAGGATCGTGGTTCAAAGCCAGCCCGGGCAGGAAAGCCTGTGAGACTCTTATCTCCAGAGAACCACCAGAAAAAAAAAAAAAAAAACAGAAGTAGATCTGTCGCTCATGCAGTAGAGTGCTAGCTTGAGTGAGAAAG
>NW_024871019.1:2195000-2242500 GCF_019054845.1 Dipodomys spectabilis | reverse complement strand
CTCCACAGACCCAGGGCGGAGTGAGCCGGTTCATGCCATCCCCCCCGCTCCGGCTGACTTTCCGCTGGGCTCAGTGATAACCAGCTCGAGTGAACAGCGCCGTCATTTCTCTAGATGAGCCTGGAAACGTCCACCTCTCCCCGGCCTGCCCCGGCCCGCCTCTTCCGGGAAGGCCTTCCGGATTCTGCTCTCACGGCTGACCTCTTCAGACGGAAATGGAAACCCTGATTGCCAGAACTTTCTCTCCACACACCAGCTCCTTTCCCATCATGGATGTTCTCCATAGCACCCATTAAAAACCATAATGAGGCCGGGCGCCGGTGGTAACGCCTGTCATCCCAGACACTCACGAGGCTGAGAGCTGAGGATCACGGTTCAAAGCCAGCCCGGGCAGGAAAGTCCCTGAGACTCTCATCTCCAATAAACTGCCAAGAAAAGCTATCAGCAAGGAGCTGTGTTTCAAGTAGTAGACAGAGCTAGCCTCGAGCACAAAAGCTCAGGGACACACGATGGTGGCTCACGCCTGTCATCCTAGCCACTCAGGAGGCTGAGGACTGAGGATCGCAGTTCAAAGCCAGCCCAGGCAGGAAAGCCCGTGAGACTCTCATTTCCAATGAACCACTAGAAAATGGGAAGTGGTGCTGTGGCTCAAGTGGTAGAGCGCTAGCCTGGAGCTGAAGAGCTGAGGGACAGCGCCCAGGCCCAGAGTTCAAGCCCCACAACCAACAAAAAAAAAGCTCAAGGACAGAGCTCAGGCTTTGAGTTCAAGCCCCGGGATTGGCACGAAGAAGAAAGAAGGGGTGGGGGGAAAGGAGGGAGGAGGAAGAGGAGGAGGAAAGGAACAGGAGGAGGAAGAAGAAAAGGAGGAGGAGGAGGAAGAGGAGGAGGAGGAAGAGGAGGAGGAGGAAGAGGGGGAGGAGGAAGAAGAGGAGGAGGAAGAGGAGAAGGAAGAGGAAAAGGAGGAGGAGGAAGAGGGGCAAGAGGAGGAGGAGGAAGAGAAGGAAAAGGAGGAGGAGGAGGAAAAGGAGGAGGAGGCAGAGGAGGAGGAGGCAGAGGAGGAGGAAGAGGAGGGGGAGGAGGGGGAGGAGGAGGAGGAGGAGGAAGAGAAGGAAAAGGAGGAGGAGGAGGAGGAGGAGGAGGAGGAGCAGGGGGAGGAGGAGCAGGGGGAGGAGGAGCAGGGGGAGGAGGAGGAGGAGGAGGGGGAGGAGGAGCAGGGGGAGAAGGAGGAGGAGGAGGAGGAGGAGGAGGAGGAGAAGGAGAAGAGGAGGAGGAGGAAGAGAAGGAAAAGGAGGAGGAGGAGGAAAAGGAGGAGGAGGCAGAGGAGGAGGAGGAGGAGGAGGAGGAGGAGGGGGGAGGAGGGGAAGGGGGAGCGAGGAGGGGTTGGAGGGGGAGGAGGAGGAGCAGGGGGAGGAGGATTAGGCTGTGAGGTGAGAGTAGCAATGGCAATGGTGCAGGCATCTGCAATCACACCAGGCCCTGTGCTGGTTTTTTTTTTTTTTTGTGGGTCCGGTTGTGGGACCTGAACTCTGGGCCTGGGCGCTGTCCCTCAGCTCTTCAGCTCAAGGCTGGCGCTCTACCACTTGAGCCACAGCGCCACTTCTGGCTTTTTTCTTTTTGCTTATGTGGTGCTGAGGAATCGAACCCAGGGCCTCAGGCATGCAAGGCAAGCGCTCTACCACTGAGCCACCTTCCCGGCCCCCTGTACTGTTTCTTGAACAAGCTGCGTGGCGTCCTCCAGCACAGGTCAGGACCAAAGGAATTCAGAAATCCCCCCCTCCACTCCCACCCGCTGCCTCTTCTTCCTTCCTTGTGGGTTTCTGTCTTGGGGAATACTCAGGAGCCGGGGGGGGGCCACCGGCCTTCCCGGGCCACCACACCTGGGCAGAAAAGACCCGCTTCATCCTCACAGAGACTAGAAAACCGCGGCCGGGAGCCAACGTCCAGCAGCCGATGAAGAGAGACTGCCTCCCCGGCGGGTCAGGGAGGAAGGTGGGCATCTCCCCCCTCCCTCCCTCCCTCCCCCCTCCTGGTCTACCTCTCCCTTCCTCCCGGTTGCCCCTCTCACCCCTACTTTCTGCGTGCGCTTTCTCACGCCGGATGACACTAAAGGAGTGCCCTCGAATCCCGTCCGGACCTCTCTCTCCCGCCTTTTGGTGGACACAACCCAGGCTGGCTTCTGGAATCTACCACCCCACCCGACCCCGACCCCGGGCCAAACCAAGTCTTGTCAACCCGGATGCCTTGAGTTCTGCACTCCCGGAGGAGCTCGGGGAGCTGGCTCCCCGACCCCTTGATGCCCTGCACCCCTTGATTTATGGACGCTAATCGTCCGCAAAGACATCCGTAATCAAACATGAACCGGAGACATCCTTCTTGCCGAGAGGGGAGGCGATAAGGGGGCTGGAGTTGGGAGCTGGGAAACTCCGAGGCTCGCGCCAGCCCCCCCCCCCCAGCCAGTGATAAATCTCTTTTATCAGGCATTTAGCCAGGGCTTTATCTTAATGGCCCCTTCGTGGGGCCGTGTGTGCGCACGGGCTGGCCATTTGTCATTGCGCCTTAAAATCCAGAGCTCTAGTCAACGTAACCTGGATTCGGGGCTCCCAGGCCTACTAGCTCCCGGAGTGACACACAGCCAGACTTCTGTTTTTCTCACCCAGAGAATGGATCCTGGGGTTCCTAGGAAAGACGGTAAGACGTTCCTACTTCCTGCTCACCCTTCCCTCCCCTCTCACACCCCGGCCCTTTTTTTGGGGGGGGGGGAGAGACTTGGTTTTCCTTGAGGGGCTGGTGCTCTACCGCTTGAGCCACGCCTCCAGCCCATCTTTTTGGCAGGTCATTGGGGAGGTAGAAAGAAGCTCAGGTCGATGCCAGAGTAAAGCTGCTGAGGTATAACGCATAGTCCACGCACCTCTATCAATAGATCAGTGTAGATCTCCATGTGGGCACATCGATCGCACCAGCAACAGACAGGTCAGCCGTGCCCACCAACAGGACCGTCCATCTCCATCACGTGAGCCATTCTCAGACGGCTAACCAGGTCGGACACCTTTTTAATGTGTCACTGGACATCCGGGCGTCCTCTTCCGCAAAAGATCTGTCCAAGTCTCCGCCCACCAAAGCATCCATGTGGGCCGCGCGCCGGTGGCTCACGCCTGACCCCGGAGCCATTCAGGAGGCTGAGAGCTGAGATCGCAGTTCGAAGCCAGCCCTTATGGTAAAAACGTCTGTGAGACGTTTGTCTCCACTGAACCACAAAAACAAAAAAAGCCAGAAATGGGGGAAGTGCGGCTCACGTGGTAGGGCGCAGAGCTCAGGAAAAACACCCAGGCCCTAAGTTCAAGTCCCAGGAAAAACATTAAAAAATATATATAAAGTATCTATTATATTATATAATTATATATCGTATTATATATGATAAATTATTATATGTAATAATACAATTGTAATTACAATATGGTATTATATATAATATACCATGTTATATACTATATAGTAATGTATTCATAGATAATATATATTATATATATATACTATAATAACGTATATTATATATAGTATATACTAAACACAATCTATGGCATATATTATGTGTGATATATATGTAATATATAATTATATATTATTTAACTGTAATTATGTATAATTCTTATACAGTATGATATGTAACTATACTATATTATACTATATATTATAATGTAATATGTAATTATATAATGTTATAACTATAGCATATTATAATATATATTTGTCCTTCTTGTAAGTCTTACATGTGTTACATAAACACTAGATTGCAAGATATAAAAATAACTGTAAATATACCTATACATATATATCTATACTATATCTAGCTATACATATATTTATCTATATATAATATATATAGATGACAGATATGTCAGCTACTCCCTCCTACTTCTTTTTGTTTTGTTTTGTGCGTCGCAGGTCCTGGGGCTTGAACTCTGGGCCCGGGCCGTGTCTCCGACCTTCTTTGGCTCAAGGCCATCGCTCTACTCTTGAGCCACAGCGAACCACTTGCGGCTTTTGGTGGTTCACTGGAGATGAGCGTCTCACAGGCGTTCCTGCCCGGGCTGGCTTTGAACCCCGATCCTGGGATCTCAGCCTCCCGAGTCGCTAGGATGACAGGCCTGAGCCACGGGGGACTCTTTCGTTTTGTTTTGTAACTTGGGAAAGCTAGAAGCCGGCGAGGGAAGACATCTCCTCTACTGTCCTGTCTCCATGGCCACCATGGGATTAAGCCCGGCCGGTGCCCACCAGTCAGATGCTCGTGCCCCAGCTGGCTGACAGTGTCACTAGGTCACGGTGGCGGGGGCGGGGGGAGCCACGGTTCTAGAAACACAGGGGTGCGCTTCTGAGGCAGACAAGGAGACCCAGGCCCGGCGCTTGGCAGTGGCCCCAGAAGAGCACCATGAACCCACCCCATGACCTGACACACCAGCCCCAAGACCCACAACAACAACCAGAAAGCATCTCTCAGACGCTCCCTCGGCCTCCCAGACAAAGAGGAAATCAGCACCAAAGACAGCGCTGATCCTCCGGCCTAAAAGCAATGTCCCGTTCAGATCTCTCTGGTAAATTTTAAAGGTAGTTGATACTGTAAGGAACTTAACTTCCACGGAGTTCCTCTTTTTTTTTTTTTTTTTTGGGTCCGGTCCTGGGGCCTGAACTCTGGGTCTGGGCGCTGTCCCTCAGCTCTTCAGCTCAAGGCTAGCGCTCTACCACTTGAGCCACAGCATCACTTCCGGCTTTTTTCTTTTTGCTTATGTGGTGCTGAGGAATCGAACCCAGGGCCTCATGCTTGCAAGGCAAGCGCTCTACCACTGAGCCACCTTCCCAGCCCCCCGGAGTTCCTCTTAAAACAGGTGCAGCCCAGAGGTGTGGGCACGTGTGCATGCAAACACGGACACACACATACACACTGGAATTTTACTCATCCATCAGAATGATATTGTACCATTGGTGAAGGGATGGAAGCAGGTGCCGGTGGCTCACGCCTGGAATCCCGGCTCTTCAGGAGGCTGAAATCTGAGGATCGGAGCTCCAGAGCAGACCAGGCAGGAAAGTGTGTGAGACTCTCCATCTCCAATTAATCACAGAAAGAGCCAGAAATGGCTCAAGCGGGAGAGCCCTAGCCTTGAGCAAAAGGAGCCCAGAGACAGCGCCCAGGCCTAGAGTTCAAGCCCCAGGACTGGCAAGGAAGGTAGGAAGGTAGGAAGGAATGTAGGAAGGAAGGTAGGAAGGAAGGAAGGAAGGAAGGAAGGAAGGAAGGAAGGAAGGAAGGAAGGAAGGAAGGAAGGAAGGAAGGAAGATTTCAGGCCCAGAAAGCAGAGGGTAGATACATGATCTAGCTGATAAACTTATTAATAAACAGCGGGTGATCTGCAAGTGTATCCAGCGTATTAACGGAAATGGGGTGGATTCAAGGGAGATCTCAAATCGTGTACTTCCTCGGTGCTACCGGGGAATTGAACTCGGGGCCTCGTGTTTGCCGGACACAGGTTTGGCCACCTGAACCACACCTACTCCTCTGGCTGTTCGTTCACTTTTTTTTTTTCCCAGATGAGCCTCAGTCTCTTCATCTCTTCAACCCCCTCCCCCTCCCCTCCTCCCCCCCTTCTCCCCCCTCCCCCGCTGACTGAGTGGCTGGGAGAGTTAATAAGACATTGTACCTCCCTCCCCCCCCCCCCACGCACCCCCGCGCACATGAATCCCACTCCGTCCATCCTCACAGGAAAATACATCTCAAAATGGAAATTAAACAAAACAAATCGTGGTCGCTGGCCAAGGGTAAGAGCGTCTTCCCTCGGAGACGAATACATTACCATTCCCCCCACCCCCAAGACTGCTGGGGTTCTAGGAGACACTCCCTCAGGGGCTGGGGCAGGGTCCTGGGGCTGGGGGGGGGAAGGGGAGGGGAAAAGGGGGTGTTCCCCAAACATCTAATGACCTCAGCCAGCCGCCACGAAAAGGGGCTCAGGATTGTCCCCACAGGCTCCTGGGTGGCCTTCGAGAGGCTCTATGGCCCAACTCTGTCCCCAGAACTCCCATCGACCCCTGGCAGTGATTCCCGTGTGCTTTGAGACCCTGGCAGATCTGGGTTCGAATCCTGTTTTCCCAGATTCCTCACCTGCCAAGCTGGGGAAGAGGGAGGTTGGGGGGGGGGGGGGATCAAGGACGTTCACCTATTTAGCTGTCTGTGAAGACGGTTGAATGAGCCACCCCGACATCCGAGGTGGGTGGAGCGATCGGAAGACGTGGCGTTGATGGAGCTCCAAGTTCTGGCATTTTCTCCTCTCCCCAGCACACGGGTGACAGCGCCAGGAGCCCTCCTGTGAACTGGGGGGGGGGGCCTGCCTGATGGGAAATCTCATGCCATTCCCCCCTCCACCACACAGCTCACCCCCAGAACCTCGGAGAATGTTCCATACCCGAAAGATCCACCCACCCGAGCCTGCAAGAGACAGATGCTGTGTTTGGACTGTCCACCAAGAGAAAGCTTTATTTATTTTTATGTTATTTATTTGCCAGTCCTGGGGCTTGAACTCACGGCCTGAGCAACTGTCCCTGAGTTTGTATGGCTCAAGGCTGGCACTCTACCACTTGAGCCACAGCACCGCTTCCGGCTTTTTCTGTCTCTGGGGTGCTGAGGAATCGAACCCAGGGCCTCATGCATTCTAGGCAAGTGCTCTACCACTGAGCCACCTTCCCAGCCCTTTATTTACCTGAGTTTATTTGCCATGACGCCACTGGGCTTCCTGCCCCCTGAAACGTACCAGGTGGTTGCACGCAGGTGTGTACACGTGCAAAGCAAGTGTGTGTGTGTGTGCACGTGCATGCATGCCTGTGGGTGCCTGTGCACCGAGTGCAGACACGAGTTGGAAAACATTTGCTGGGTACCTCTTAGGAATCCAAGACTGCGTTTAAAAGATGCGGGTGCCCGCGGCTCATGCCTGGAATCTCAGCCACTCAGGACGCTGAGATCTGAGGGTGGAAGTTCGAAGCCAGCCCCGGTGGGAACGTAGATGAAACTCTTATCTCCAATGAACCACCAAAACCAACCAACCAACCAGCCGGGAGTGGAGCCGTGGTACAAGTTTGGTAGTGCGTGCGCCTTGAGCAAAAAGAAAAAATACCAAAACACTCCGGGACGGCGCCCAGGGTCCGAGTTCAAGCCCCGGGAACGGTATAGAAAAAGGACCAAGTGAAAGATGCACAGAGGATTCGGCTGCTCCTGCGGAGGTCCTGGGGGGGACTGAGTTTCTGAGCACTGTCTGCAGAGTGAGCCCCAGTGCGGGCCGAGGAGCTGCTGAGAGGCGCGGCAGAATTCCTGCGCTGCCTTCTATCTGCAAAACGCTGAGACAACAAACTTAACCTCTCTCCGTCCAGCGCCAGCCTATCGGCCGTAGCTATTAAATCCCACAAAAGGGAGGAGAAGAGGAGAATTGAATAGGTCTGAAAGAAAAGCACTTTTCCCATTTGGGTAGCTGTGTGGGGGCCTAGGAGAAAGGCGGGGAGTGTAATCGCAAGGCTGAGAGCAAAAAGGGAAAAAAAAAAAAACTATAAAAGGAAAAGAAAGAAATAGAAAGAGGTGGGGTGGGGGTGGGGGGAGGAAATTGATAATGAACAATTTATCCTCAGAGCTAACAGTTAATTAATTCTGAAAAAAAAAAAAATCTGTCAAGGTTCCTAGAAATGGGGTTGGTGGGAAAGAGGGCAGCGAGGCCCACTTCCACAATTAATAAAATAATAATAACTTCCCCCTTCTCCTCCTCCCCCCCCCAAAAAAAAGAAAGAAAAAGAAAAAGCTTTTTAAAAAAATAAAAAAAAAGATGCGACTATCTTCTTACAGGCCCTTGACTTCCCAATGTCATTTTCCACACAATTTTTTTTCCCTCCCCTCGCCCCCTCCATCTCTTTTCAGAAATTGTATTCATGAATGATTTATATATGTCGAGTTATCTGGACGGCTTTCTATGGACCCGGGTGCATTGCTGTATAATTGTTAATTTTCATGCCGTAACAGCTTCAGATGAGGGAAAAGATTAGACATTTACTGCACAATTAAATGAAACATACTTGAGAATCACAAAGGGTCCCGTAATTATTTCAGACCATTAATAAAATGGGCATTAAATTATCGGGGATACAAAGGGAGAAGAGAAATAGATTTTCATTACAGCCATAGAACCTGAGAGGAGTCACAGATCCTTGTTGAATTCTTTTTTTCTCTCTCTCTCTTCTCTCTTTCTCTCTCTCTCTCTCTGAAATTAATTGTTACCCAGCTTATTTCAAAGCAAAAATAAAGAAGGAGGGGGAGATAGTATTTGAAAAGGAACGCTGATAAAAAGGCTTTGTTTCACAGGAACAATAACCAGTGATACACTCCAGAAAACAAAGTAATCTTTGGTCTGGCTACTTGCTTTTTGGTTTTGATCACGTGTGTGTGTGTGTGTGTGTGTGTGTGTGTGTGCATGTGTCGGTCCTTAGGCTTGAACTCGGGGCCTGGGCGCTGTCCCTGAGCTTTTTCTAAACTCAAGGCTGGTGCTTGGGCCTACATCTCCACTTCTGGGGGGTGGAGGGGAGGCGGTGGTTCACTGTAGCTGACAGCCTCATAGATTTTCCTGCCCAGCCTGGCTTTGAACTAGGATCCTGGTCAGATCTCAGCCTCCTGAGTAGCTGGGATGAACAGGTGTGGGCCACCAGTGCAAGCAACTGCAGTTCCAGCCATGTTCAAAGGCAGGGTCTTCCCCACTTGGGGGTAGGGGGGGGAAGGGGGTGACATGCCCCTTTCTGTCTTCCCTGCCAGGAGACCAACCGACCACACACACACAACCGACCTAAGCCTCTTTTAAATAGAATAAGAATAGAAGCACTAGCGGAGACGCCAGCAGCTCACCTCTGTAATTCCAGCCACTCAGGAGGCCGAGAGCTGAGGATCAAAGTTTGAGGCCAGCCCCGGCAGGAAAGTCATCTCCCATCAGCCAGCCAAAAAGCTGGAGATGACGAAGCAATGGCTTAAGTGTTGGCATGCTAGGCCTTAAGTGGAAGAGCTCAGGGACAGCGCCCAGGCCCTGAGTTCAAACCCAGGACCAACCGGTAACTGTTTAAACCAGCTCTCTCTCTCTCTCTCTGTCTATGTCTCTGTTTCTGTGTGTCTGTCCCTCCTGTCTCTCTTTGTGTCTGTCTCTCTCTGTGACTCTGTGTCTCTCTCTTTCTACCTGTTTGTCTGTCACTGTCTCTGTGTCTTTCTGTGATTTTCTCTTTCTGTCTCTCTGTGTCTCTGTCTCTGTCTGTCTGTCTATCTGTCTCTCTCCATCTGTCTCTGTGTCTCTGTCTGTCCCCAGCTGTCTCTCTGTCTTGGTCTCTGTGTGTCTGTCTCTGTCTCTGCGGTCTGTCTGTCCCTCTGTTCCCCCCTTCACGTCTACCCTCCCTGTCTGTTTAGAGGCAGCCCCCTCTCTCTTCCTGCTTGGCTTGTTCCTTTCCTCTCTTTCTCCCTGTGAAGATCAAATACTCTTTGAAAGTCGCACTGTCATGTTTAGCTCTAAGAATATCTAATCCAGATAAACAAATTGAATAGTAAAATGGGAGTAAATTAGATTACAAGGTCTCATAAAACCTAATGGAGCAAGTTCTGCTCCTGTTGGCTTTTCGGGAAGGAAAAAAAAAAATAGATCGCTGAACAAAATCCTCGTTGCTATAAAAGGCTGGCTCTGGTGTGTGTGTGCGTGCGTGCGTGCGTGCATGCGTGTGTGTGTGTGTGTGTGTGTGTGTGTGTGCATGTGTGTGTGTGTGTGTGTGCATGTGTGTGTGTGTGTGTGAGCTGGGGGTGGAATTTGGGTACAGGGTGAACTCCTGGAGAAAAAGAGGGTGCCATTACCAAAAGAAGAATACTTGAGCCATACTTGTGGCCCCAACCAATGGGCCCACAGAGCCACAGAGAAGACAGGAGACAGATGCCTCACTCCCCTCCCTCCCGCCCCTTGAACTCAGGGCCTGGGCTCTGTCTCTGTCCCTGAGCTTCTTTTGCTCAAGGCTAGCGCCTTACCACTTGAGAGCCACAGCGCCATTTCTGGCTTTGCGGTGATCATAAGGGGGTAAGAGTCTCCCAGACTTTTCCTGCCCGGGCTGGCTTTGAACTGCGATCCTCACATCTCAGCCTCCTGAGTAGCTGGGGTGACAGGCGTGAGCCACCGGTGCCCCACCCAATGACAGGGGTCACATTTTTCTCTTCCTTGAACAAATGAGAAAGTCAGGTCCATCCCAATGCTCTCCAACATTCCCACTACAATCAAATCAAAGCCAAGAAGGCCAATGATCCAACCATGTGAAGGAGACAAAGAGTGGGGACAGAGTGGCTGCGGAGGTGGCTCAGTGGTAGAGTGCTTGCCCGAGTAAGCAGAATGCAAAGCACTGGTCTGGCCATCACAAAGTTCGTTGGACCCAGTGTTCAGTCAGGAAATGCCCAGAGTAGCAGGAGTAGTGTGTGTGAATTCAGATCTCTGCATCCTAAATTGTAGGCAGGCAGGCAGGCAGGATCTATAGGCCAGGTTCCATATTGAAAATGGGGTGGGGGGCGGGGGGCAGTTGGTGGGCAAGGAGAATGAAGAGAAGCAAATGCTGATCAAAAAAAAAGTTTTGTTTTGTTTTTGTCACAAGTTTTAAGATATCGCTACAATGGAGCCAGTGGCCGGTGGTGGCTCACGCCTGTCATCCTAGCTACTCAGGAGGCTGAGATCTGAGGATCCAGCTTCAAAGCCAGCCTGGGGCAGGAGAGTCCGTGAGACGCTTATTGCCAGTGAACCACTCAGAAAACTGGAAGTGGCGCCGTGGCTCAAGTGGTAGAGCGCTCTCTCTCCTGGAGCTGAAGAGCTCAGCCACCGCGCCCAGGCCCAGAGTTCAAGTCCCATGACTGAAAGAAAAAGAAATAGCTATCGATGGACCTGCGGCGCACTCCTTCTTGGCTGTTCAATTTCAGACTCAGTTCTGCGGGGATGCAACAGCGTTTGTGGAACTCATTTCCCTTCCTCCGGGAACCCACAGACAACCCAGCGACGGACCGGAAATCAACCTTCCTGCTAGATGAGCCACCCAGCATTTCAGAACCTCAGACGTTTCTCTTTGAGAAGGATTTGAAAACCACAGCACACCAAAAGGTAACCTTTTAGAGGGGGGGGGGAAGAAAAGAAAGAAAAGAAAAGAAATCCATCAGAACAAAAGGGTGGACAGAGAACAGAGTGCGCTGAACTAACCCCATTCCCAGAACAATTACGATCAAGGATGACACCAGACACACCCATGCCTCTTGTCCCTGGTAAGCACCTGGTACAGCTGCCCCGGGTACCGCTTTGAATGAAATCATGACCGTGAACTCTCAGTGACTGCTATCAGGTGACTACCTCCGCTATTGTCGGGATCCTGCTGCTAGGGGAGCTGGGTATGCCCCGGTAATTGGAAAAAAAAAAAACAACAAAACAAGTGGATTAGAGCAAAGCATCATTTTTTTTTTAAAGTGTATAAATATATGTTTCTAAAATTTTGTATGCTATTTATTTTGCCAGTCCCGGGGCTTGAACTCAGGGCCTGGGCACTGGTCTCTGAGCTTTTTTTTGCTCAAGGCTAGCGCTCTACCACTTGAGCCACAGCACCACTTCTGGCTTTTTTCTTTTTGCTTATGTGGTGCTGAGGAATCGAACCCAGGGCCTCATGCATGCAAGGCAAGAGCTCTACCACTGAACCACCTTCCCAGCCCCACAAACAGCTCAGCTTTAATTAGTTCTCCATGATACCTAGCCTTTTTTTTTTAAAGCAAAGCCTAGATTTAATGGCCTGTACAATCTGAGTGCTTTTCCATAGATATACACATGTATTATCTATCTCTGTGTGTGTGTGTGTGTGTGTGTGTGTGTGTGTGTGTGTGTGTGTGTGTGTGTGTGTGTGTGTGTGTGTGTGTGTGTGTGTGTGTGTGTGTGTGTGTGTGTGTGTGTGTGTGTGTGTGTGTGTGTGTGTGTGTGTGTGTGTGTGTGTATCATACCAAACAACAGCAGAAATCTTCCCAAATCATAAGACAGAGATGGGTGTTCAGGTGTAGGAAGCTTTTTGTTGTTCTTATTGTTGGTCATGTGTCCTGAACTCGGCCTGAGCGCTGTCCCTCAGCTCTTCAGCTCAACATGAGCACTCTACCCCTTGAGCCACAGCGCCACTTCTGGCTTTTTCTGCATATGTGGTGCTGAGGAATTGAACCCAGGGCCTCATGCATGCAAGGCAAGCACTCCACCACTGAGCCACCTTCCCAGCCCAGTTACAGGAAGCTTTTAAGACTCCAAATAAACAAGACCTGAAGATAACCACCCAGTGTCTTCATGTGGTTGAAATTTACTGGAAGCAGCCTGAGAGAAACACCATGTTGCCATTGATGGTGACCTGCCTTCTAGTATTGTACCCATCAAAGACAGCCTTCATCCCTGAAGGAGAAATAAAAACTCTCCGTGATTAAAATAAATACATAAGGGCCTGGGAAGGTGGCTCAGGGGTAGAGTGCTTGCCTCGTACACATGAGGCCCTGGGTTCGATTCCTCAGCACTACATAAGCAGAAAAAGCCAGAAGTGGCGCTGTGGCTCAAGTGGTAGAGCACTCGCCTTGAGCTGAAGAGCTGAGGGACAGCGCCCAGGCCCAGAGTTCAGGCCCCACGACTGACAAAACAGCTAAATAAATAAATAAATAAAAATAAATGCAAGTGATTCACGACCACTCATTCAGCACTGCCCCCAAAATTTAAAAAAAAAAAAAAATCCAACCACAAGAATTCTGTACACCGAAGAGGAAGAGAAACACAGTCATGAAAGAGGGAAAAATAAATAAATCTTACCAGGTGAATAGATACACAGGCCCCAGCTATTTGTTGCTTGTGAGAAATGCACACCCCACTGGGAAAGACAAATATACACTTAGAGCTGGGGGGGGAGGGGGAGATTTTCCAAGAGAGTAGAATGGAAAGCCAGAGGGAGTGGCTATTATTCCTATCTGACCAATCAGACTTCTAACCCCAGTCAGTCATCAGTGACAAAGGTGGCCCCCTCTCATTCCCATGTGTGACAACTCGTTGTCACTTTTTTTTTTGCACAACTACGGTGGCTTCTGTTTCCTGATCTGCTTCTGCTCCCTTCCCCCCCCCTCCATTAAGAAGGGACTCTGTATTTCCAGCCCTTAGAGAGTCTTCTTTGTTGTTTTATAAGGCTTGGCTATATATTCCTTTTTATTATCATCTTTGCAGCTCGGTTGGGTGACTGGTAAGATTTTTAGCGTTCCCTCAACCCGTCATCCCGAGCATAACTTCTTCAGGCTGGAACTTTTATGGTCTCCATTTCGCAGTTAAAAGAAATCTGGGGGCTTTCAAAGGTGAAGTTCTTAACCAGTCTGATCCACGCAGTGACAGCGCTCTCCTCTGCTCTCTTAAAAGTTCTCGCCCAGATCCAAACACCCTTCCTACTCATACGGGGAGACAGATTTTTTTTTCTTCAAATCAGGCCACCACATAAATCAACCCTGCTCCCTTGGCCATCAAAAATCGCACAGAGGGAGCATGTTACAATCATCAACCGATATGGCTTGTGAAACTTTGATAGCCTGAGTCTAACGCCTTCGAACCCGGTAATTTCAAAAGATATATGTCACTATTTTAGATAACAAAATTCTGAACCAGGAAAAAATATATGTGTGTGTGTGTGTGTGTGTGTGTGTGATTTTTGTTTAACTTGTAATGTCATTGTTACACAGAATCATTACATCACTTCCAAAATAATCTTGTATCAGAAATAGTAAAAATGTGTGCTTGAATGAGGAGCAATTAACTCCAGAAGCCTGTCTTTCAACAGGGTTTCTGAGTATCTTTTGAAATATATCCCTGGCTTTTTCTTTTCTTTTTGCCAGTCCTGGGGCTTGAACTCGGGGCCTGGGCGCTGGCCCTGTGCGCTACTTTTGCTCCATGTTAGAGCTCTAACCACTTTGTGCTCAAGGAGAGCGCTCTACCACTTTGAGCTGCGCCTCCACTTCTGGCTTTTAGATGGTTTGTTGGAGATGAGAGTCGCACAGACTTTGGGGGCTGGCTTTGAACCGCGATCCTCGGAGCTCAGCCTCCTGAGCTAGCTAGGCTAGCTAGCTAGGCTGACAGGCGTGAGCCACCGGCGCCCAACTCATCTGTGGCTATTCTGCTACCGGAAGGCACCTCAGAGTCTCTCAAGATGACAGACGTGAGCCACTGGCACGCCAGTGTAGACTGACCTTTCACCTGGAAGTTCTTACAAAGATCGGACTTTAGAACTCCTGAACCTGTTGTCTGCACACCATCCATCTGGGCGAGAACCATGAGAAACCTCCATCCTGTTCCCAGCCACGCTACGCGGGTCCCTGTTTCCATCCATCAACAGAGAAAACACAAACATCCTTGCGGGTAAGAGCGAGCCTCAAAGGCTACTGGTCTCCGGCTGCCATGTTGCTGGGGGACTGGACTGGCCCATCCTGGGCCTCTCCTGCTCCTCCCGAGGTAGACTCATGCATGGTGTCATGGCTCTGATTTGGGAGCACAGGGGCGTGAACTCCAAGCCCTGGCCACGCATGCACACGGCTTGCACACCAGAGGCTCAGCCGATCTCATGCCGATGAGATGGTATTTAGTTGCTGTCTGCATTGGGTCTAACGGACGTGAATTTCTCACTATCATCCAGTCAACTCCTCCACAAAGCAATTACAAAGACACTCGACACTCTCTCTTACACACACACACACACACACACACACACACACACACCCTTCCTACATGAGCTCATTAAATTCAACAGCGATTGATGGAGTGACAATCAAGAGCCGAAGAAGAGTCAGAGAGGCCTGAAAGATGTTCCAACACTCATTCTTAATTCGTGTGTGTATGTGTGTGTGTGTGTGTGTGTGCGCGCGCGCGCGCGCACGCGCTCATGTGCAAACGTGGGACTTGAACTCAGGGCCTGGGCACTGTCCCTGAGCTTTTGTGATCAAGGCTAGCACGCTACCACTTGAAGGCTTCCAGCATGGTTGGGGGGGGGGCGGGTGGTTCGTTGGAGATGAGAGCCTCACAGACTGTGTCCTGCCCCAGCTGGCTTTGGACTGCGATCCTCCGATCTCAGCCTCCCGAGTAGCTGGGATGACAGGCGTGAGCCACGGGGCGCCCGGCGTTTCTTTCTGCCATCCAAATGCACTGGGATCTGAGCATGACTGTAGTGGCACGTAGGGCTCCGAGATGCTGGGAAACCTGGCGTAGAAACAGGGTATGGAAATCCCATGGTATTTGAAACTGAGGTTTGCAACAGGAAGACGCAAGGACCACGATTTCTTGGACCTCAGGAAAGAACATCTTTGTACCTCATCCCCTTCCCCTCTCTCCCTTTCTCACTCTCGGATACCCTGAGGGCCTCTGCCCTTCTTCTAGCCAGGCACAGCGTTCTGTGAAAGTAACAAAAGCCAAAATCCACCGGGAGTGGCAGCACATGCCTATAATCCCAGCCCTTGTTCTTTCGGCTGGAGGTCTAGAGAAGATGGACTGTCCACTGTTAAACCTCCAGAGCTGTTAACCTACAGTCCCAAAATCCTTCTAGCAGTCCTCATGGAAAGCAAGCCCAAGGCGTATTTTGTAAAGGGAAGAAGAGGGGTCGCAGGTCAGCTGTGCTTTCACGCCTGTCATCCTAACTACTCGGGAGGCTGAGTTGTGAGGATCACGGTTCAAAGCCAGCCTGGGGCAGGAAAGTCCGTGAGACTCTTATCTCCAAGGAACCACCAGAAAACCAGCAGAAGTGGCGCTGTGGCTCAAGTGGTAGAACGCTGGCCTTGAGCTGAAGAGCTGAGGGACAGCGCCCAGGCCCAGAGTTCAAGCCCCACCACCGACAAAACAAAAAGAATTCAGCCCGGAGAGCTCTGCCTTTACCAAGGCCATGTTACTAACAGAGACATTATTGAGGGAGTGGATTTATTATACAGTAGCGCCCCCTGACCTGTAGTTTCAGAGATGAAATGGGGCATCTCATAAATACAGGTTGTTAGGTTCTGTATGGAAAGCTCTTCTGAGGATCACGAGAGAAATCTCACCGCCATCTTGCCCAGGACATTAATCCACCCTTTATCCACGTAGCTCCACTGCCCGCCCCTCCTCCCTTCCAAGCCGGCTTCATCAGTCGCTCAGCGAGAGCTGTGGCATGGGACTGGTGTGTTGTACTTAATAACGGGCTCTCTTGTTCCTCTAGTAACCATCGCTCCATCTTATTACTGGTTGTGACTGGTGATCTCTTAGTGATGCTTGATGTTTTCATTAAGCTTCCCCCCCCCTCCCCGCCCCGCGACACGCACACGCGCCCAGGTCTTCATATTTAGGAGAGAGCCTAGCGATTGTGTGGGAATTAGTACCAGCCACAGTTTCAGACGTGTACTTGGGATTTTTGGAAACCAAGGAATCAGAGAAGGTGGCTGTTGAGGCCAGTCTGGCTCTGTTGGCTCTCCTCTCTACTTCCCCCCTCCCCTCCCTCTCTCTCCCCTGTCTCCCTTCCTCCTCTCCATATCCCGTATTTCTCTCCTTCTTCCCCCTTCCCTCCTCCTCTCTGTTTCTCTTTCCATCCCTCTCTCTTTCCCTGTCTGTCCATCTCTCTCCTCTTTCTCTGTCTCCCTCACCCCTCTCTCTCCCCCTCTTCTCCATCTCCCTGTCTCTCTCTGTCTCTCTCCATCTCTGTCTTTTTCTCCATACCTCCTGCTCCTTCTCCCCTTCCTCCTGCCTCCCCCTCCCTCAGTCCCTGTCTCTCTCTTCCTCTCTCTCACCATCTTGTTCTTTTTCTCCCTGTATTTGTCTGTCTCTCTGTCTTTGTCTCTGTCTCGGTCTCTCTGTCTCTCCATCTCTACCTTTCTCTCCCTGTGTGTCTCTCTCTCCACATACTACCTTCTGCTGCCTTCTACTATACTCGATGCAGCAAGCAGAAAACCAGCCAAATACAAAGTAGGAAAGGACTACAGTCAGGTTCTCCGGTGCTCCACTCTGAGTGTTTGCAGGGGGTTGGCCACATGACCCTTATTGGTTCGACAACAATAACCACAAAACAACTATCCTAGAAGCCACCGAGAGGATGGAGTACGGGGAGAGAAAGGTGGAGGGTCTGGAGCCCTACGTGCTACCCTCCCAACCATGAACGACGTCAAGAGCTGGTGCGGATCAGGGACAGGAAGATTCAAAAACCCCTAAGTGCCACGTGAAGCCTTGCTGGCTGTTATCATCAACGTTTTGCGCCCCCTCTGTGCGGGGGTGCTGTGTCCCCAGTACTGTTCCCCATTTCAGGAGAGAAGGAGTTGGGTGGGGATTTGCCCAGGGCAGCGCAACTGCCTCAGGAACATTCTGTCCTGACCTTGCCCGGTCCTGTGGCTCCCCAGGCTTTTTAGCCATCGCAGGCCTTGCCCGAGTATTTCCATGAGCCTCTCAGCCGATAAAAGGTGGCATCTGGTGATGATCAGGAGCCGATGGTGAATTGGTTCACCCAGTCCCTTCTGGGGGGGCGGGGGGAATGAGCTGCCCAACTATTTCCAGATGTTGGGGGGGGGTTCTCCTTCGAGATGAATAATGCATTGTCTTTTCTTGGCTCTCTGGCCAACCAACCGCTGGGTGTTATTTTAGCCTAAGGGCCCTGCTTGGCTTGGATTGTCACCAGGTCTACGATTCTACCTCAGTTTTCCCAGAAGACAAGGGCGGTCAGGTCTCGGCTCCCCACTGGGAAGTGGGGAAACTCTACTCCTTGATGGGGGAACTTGGGGCGCGCATGCGCACACACACACACACACACTCGCACACACACACACACACACACATGCTGTGGCTTCGGAACTTGCCAACAGCTATGACCCCTCTGTGTTATTTGCAGTCTTCTTGGGGTGGGGGGAGACAAGGAGCCCCGAATGCCCAAGTGGTAGAATGCACAGGCCTGCACACTGCACACTCCCCCGGCCCTGTGGGAAATCCGCATCCTCGGATCCCCAATCCTCCTACCCCTTCCGGGGGCCTCCAGCAACCACCAGCCCAACCACCAGCCCAACCACTCTCCCCAGAGCCGCGGTTTCTCAGTCCCCCGGGCGTCCAGCAGGGATGGAGCTGGGTGGGAGATGGCTCTCCCAGGCTGCGAGGCCTGGACAGGAAACTTCCCTGAACTTCACTGGGCACCAAAATGCAAACGGTCCACAGCCACCAACTCCGCTGGAGCCTGGGGAAGGGGGGGTTGAGACAGGAGAGAGGGGAGGGAGAGAGGAGGGAGAGAGGGGAGGGAGAGGAAGAAGAGGGGGAAGGGAGGCGAGGAAGAGACAGGAGGAGCAAAGGGAATGAGAGGAGAAGAGGAGGAGGGAGGGGAGGGCTGAGGGGGGAGGAGGAAAAGGAGGAAGAGGGTAGAGAAGAGGAAGAGGAGTGAGAGGAGGAAGAGGAGTGAGAGGAGGAAAGGAGAAGAGGAGGAGGGAGGGGAAAGGGGAAAAGGGAAGAGGACAGGAAGGGAGGGAAGAAGAGGAGATGGGGAAAGAACAAGAAGCAATGGAAGGAAAGGGAGAGGATGGGGCATGCAGAGAGAAGAGGAAGAGGAGGAATGGAAGAGGAGGAGGAAGAGAATGAAGAGGAGGAAGAGGAGGAAGTGGAAGAAGAAGAGAAAGAGGAGGAGGAGTTGGATAAAGAGGAGGAAGAGTAGAAGGCGGAGGAGGAAGACAGGAAGAGAAGAGGAGCAAGAAGAGGAAGAGGAGGGGTGGAAGAGGAGGAGGAGGAGAATGAAGAGAAGAGGAGGAGGAGGAGAGGTGGTAGTGGTGGATGAGGAAGAAGAGAAAGAGGAGGAGGAAGACAAGGAGGAAGAGGAGGAGGAGGTGGAAGAAGAAGAGGAGGAGGAGGAAGTGATGGAGGAGGAGAAGGAGGAGGAAGAGGAAGAGAAGAAGGAGAAAGAGGAAGAGAAGGAGGAGGAGAAGGACGAGAGGAAGGAGGAGGAGGTGAAGGTGGTGTAGGAGAAAACGGAAGAGGAGGAAGAGGAAGGAGGAGGGAGGGAGGGAGGGAGAGGAGGGAGGAGGGGGCGGGGAGGAGGAGGGTAGCTCCCGCCTCCCTCCTAAAGCCCATTAAACTGCTGACAGCGCACTCCCTCCAGTCCCTGAATCCCAGCACCCCCCCCAGCACCCCAGGAGCCCCGCAGGCTGGGGGGGGCACAGCAGGCTGCGGGGTTCACTGTGCCCTGCCTGTGGAGGGGGGGGAACAATCAGAATCAAGTCTCAAAGTCAAGACTTCCCCGCTGGCGGGCGGGCGGCGGCATTGAACCTATGGAAATCAGGGTTCTCTGCCCCCCCCTAGCTGCTTCTGCACCTGCCAGGGCCCACCAAATCATCATCATCATCATCATCATCTTATTATCATTACTATTATTATTACTATTAGTGGCTAGCTCTAGGGAGGCCACGGGGCAGAGGAGGAGGAGGAAGGGTAGAGATGAGGAGGGGGGAAGATGAGGAGGACAGGACGGGGAGAGGGGAAGGAGGAGGGGAGGAAGAGGAGGCAGCTCTCCAGAGGCTCTGGGAAGGAGGCCTGGCGGGGGGAGGGAGGGGGTGAAGGCTCTGCCCCTCTCCGCCAATCAGGAGTGGCCGTGGCTGGTGGAGGACCGTAGAGGAAGGCGGGTCTGGGGATCAGGGTTTGTGTCAGCCTTCCGTCCCAAGCCGGGGTTGGTCTATCCACGAGGTGGGCTTGGGAGGCTCTGGGGGCCCACCTGCCGGCAAAGCACCCCAAATCGAATTGCATCCGACATCTGGATGTGTGAGCCGGTGCTGCACTGGTTGGGGAAAACCCCACCCACCGCTCGCTCGCTGCTCAGGGGGTTCAAGTGCACCCGGAGTCCCCGGTGCACAGCGCCGCTCTTTCCTCTGGTTGGTTTATGTGTTTCCTAATCTGTAAAATGGGAAGGATGGGGGTGTGGGTGATTGTGGAGGAGGGGGTCACCCCCAAAGAGCCAGCGCTGGCTCCATGATCGATCCTTCATGGGCCGGGGGAGATACCTCTGAGGAGGAAGACACGAACTCCCCAAACTCCATCCAGCACATTCTAAAAGAAAGTACCTGCCTCCCCCCCTTCACCCCCCCCATTCTCCTAGCTGGGACCCCCCCTCCCTCCCTCCTTCCCTCACACTCTCTCTCTCTCTCTCTCTCTCTCTCTCTCTCTCTCTCTCTCTCTTCTCTCTCTCTCTCTCTCTCTCCCCTAGCCCGTCCTCCAGAGAGAGGCTGGTACAAAAAGCCAATAAGCCCAGAACACCAGCCAGCCAGGTCCTGCCAGGCGTGGGCAATGGCTCCTAGTTAATAAATACCCCACCCGCAGGGCACATCACGCAGGGCAGGCAATTATTCAAAGGCGACCCGCGCCGGGCTCAGCAGCTCGGTGGGCTCAGTGGGGGTTTATTCCCTCCTCCCTTTACCCCCCCCCCCAAGAAAGCGCTTCTGACTCACAGAAGGAGCGGAAGAAGTGTCTGAGGGGGGGAACCCAATTGGGGTTGTGGGGTACACCCTGAGAACCCCAGATCGAGGCCTCCTGGCTGCCATCATCCAGCTTTGGGATGAGGGGGGGGAGAGACAGAGGGAAAGAGGGAGGGGAGGGAGGGAGGGAGGGAGGGAGGGAGGGAGGGAGAGAGGAGAGGAGAGAAGTTGGATGGGCAAACCTAATGCATCACTGCATAAAAGAAGCGCAATGTGGAAGCGCAGATTTGGGGTGTGGCTTTCAGGTGCTAGGCTCCCCCGCCGCCCCCCAAGCAGGATTCAAAGCTCCGAAATGCCAGTACCCGACCCTCTCTCCTTGAGACGGGGAAGCTGAGCCAGGCGGGGGGGAGGGGGGCGGGGGGGGCACTGTGGGAACCCTGCCACCCGAGAACGCACAGGGCGGTTTCTGCGTAGAAGAAGAAAAGTTGATTTTGCCTTGTGAACACCCCGAGTTTGATTCGTGCTTTGAAGAGTCGTGGCCTGGGGAGTATGTGGGGGGCGGGGGAGAGACAGCTGTCCGTGCATTTTGAGGGGAGGCACCCCCTCCCTCCCCAGGCATGTGGATTCAGGAACCCTCATTTTCTAGGGGGGGGGGGAGGGAATAGGAATGGTGATGATGAGGATTCCCAGACACTGCACAGACACACAGACAGACAGACACACACACCCCTTTCCTCACTCAGTCCTGGACCTCTGCTGTCCACCTCCGGCCCTCCCTCTCCCCCAGCAATGGGGCTCCCTCTTCCCTCTCTCCAGCCTGCTCCTCCTGAGTTGGCAGGTGCACACACACACACACACACACACACACACACACACTTGGCCTTGCCGGCTGCCGATTGGTGGCCAGGTTGGGGAGTCGCCGCCCCTCTGCGCTTATGTCAGAGGCCCGGCCCACCTCGCCTTTGAACTTCACCGCTTTCCTCCTCCCCCTCCCCCTTCCCTCCCCCCCCCCCCCAAAAAAAAAACCTCTGCATTCTCAGCCAGGTGCTGGGCTGGGCCAGGCTGTGCATCACACACACACACACACACACAAACACACGACCAGAACAGGCCTGAGCCACACCACGCAGCCAGACATCAGAACCCAGAGCCAGCCGTGGACAGATCTGAAAAGGAAAGGAAGGAAGGAAGGAAGGAAGGAAGGAAGGAAGGAAGGAAGGAAGGAAGGAAGGAAGGAAGGAAGGAGGAGGAAGGCAGCCGCAGGTGCACAGAGGGACAGACGGACAAGCCTGCCAGAAAAAGAGAACCATTTTTTTCCTTTACTTTTAAGGGGAAAAAAAACCCCACTCACCTGGCTACTTCATCCTGGGACTGTCTGCTCCTTGGAAACTTGCCCACCTCCCGCCTCCTGGCTGACCGTCACCCCCCACCAACCTCAATCCTTTTTTGGGGGGTGCTTTCGTGGCATCATGGCCAGCTCAACTTTGGAAGCTTAGCTGGTGGGTGAGGAGATTGGACCCGGCATAACCCTCACCCCCCTCCGCTTGCTCTCCTCGGGAGCCCAGACTGAGTTGGAGAAGGAGGCGGGGGACATCACAGAGTTCCCCTAAGAAAAGGGGGGGTGGATAGAGCCCTCTGATCGGGCTAGACAGAGGGGACCGGACAGACCGACCGACCGACCAACCGACGGACCAGAAGGACCGACCACCGCCGCCCGCAGCCCCGGTGCGCGCAGGGCGCACATCTACCCCCCCCCCCAGGGGAAGGAGAAGGAAACCATGTCCAAACCTTCGGACCACATCAAGAGGCCCATGAACGCCTTCATGGTTTGGTCTCGGGGTCAGCGGCGTAAGATGGCTCAGGAGAACCCCAAGATGCACAACTCGGAGATCAGCAAGCGGCTGGGCGCGGAGTGGAAGCTGCTGTCGGAGGCGGAGAAGCGGCCATACATCGACGAGGCCAAGAGGCTGCGCGCCCAGCACATGAAGGAGCACCCCGATTATAAGTACCGGCCCCGGCGTAAACCCAAAAACCTGCTCAAGAAGGACAGGTATGTCTTCCCTTTGCCCTATCTGGGCGATGCCACGGCTGACCCCCTCAAGGTGGCCGGATTGCCAGCGGCGGCCGCGGCTGCGGTGGTGGGGGCTTCTGAGAGTCTCCTGAGTGTCCCCGAAAAAGCCCGGGCCTTCTTGCCACCTGCTTCGGCCCCCTACTCCCTGCTGGACCCCACACAGTTCGGCTCCGGTGCCATCCAGAAGATGGGCGACGCGCCTCATGCCCTGACCACCGGCGCCCTGCCCTATGCGTCCACCCTGGGTTACCAAAACGGAGCCTTCGGCAGTTTGGGGTGCCCAAGCCAGCACACTCACACCCACCCGTCCCCCACTAACCCGGGCTACGTAGTCCCCTGTAACTGTACGGCCTGGTCTACGTCTACCCTGCAGCCTCCTGTGGCCTACATCCTCTTCCCGGGCATGACCAAGACTGGCATAGACCCTTACGCATCCGCACACCCCACGGCTATGTAACGCCAGCCACCCCCCCCCAAAAATCCTCTCAGCCTGGCACGGACCTCAAGGGTGGTTTGGAAGTTATGTGTCTGTGGAGGGGACGGTGTGTGTGTGTGGGGTGGGGGGGGGGAGGTCTGCGCCCCAGCTTCGGATGCCTGTGGGTCAGCCCTGCTCCTCCTCCTCTCGACCCCCCCACCCCGAGACTCTGAGCTAAGCACCCAGCTCCCCGGCTCTTCCTTGAGGAGGAAGAAAGGAGCCCCCCCTCTACTCCCCAACTTGGCACCCCCAGGGTGCCTGAAACTTGCCAACTGGATTAACAGTTATTCTGACTCATCTCTCTCTCTCACACACACACACACACACACACACACACCCGTGCGAATCTCCCCTCCTTTCCCAAAGTTGTTCTCCAACTGTATCTCTTCTCCCCAACACCTCGCCCCAACTTTGGACAACAAAAAAAAAATGGAAAAAAAAAAAAAGTAGGCAGTTTTTTGGCTTTATTTATGTCGCCCCTATTCGGTCTGTTCTGTGGAAGCGTGGAAATTGGACCAGCCCCGATCCTGGAACATGCATATGCCTATCTATCTATATCTATATATAATTTTGTGTGTCTTTTCCCCTTGAAGGAAGCCAGAAAAGTTAGCTATGTCTCTGTGCGTGGTCGCTGCCGCTGCAGCCGTGTGTTGACATTGCGTGTGTGTGTTTGTGTGTGTGTGTGGTGTGTGTGTGTGTGTGTCAGGAAGGAGGTTTAAAAGTTCCAAACTGCAGAAAGGGAAATCGTTCTATTTTAGAAAAAAAAAAAAAAAAAAAAACGTGCTATGCTACAGCTCGCTTTGCTTTTCTTAACAGAAAATCAGAAAGCAGGAGGCGCGTGGCTCATGTAACGTGGTGTCTTGAACAGACCCAACTTTACTTTTAACATAGAATGCCAGGGAAGGGCGTTAGGAAGCCGGGAAGTAGAAAGTGAACAGCAGCAGCAGCAATTTTTTTTTTTTTAAGAATAAAAATATCCGAAATGGTCATGCATGTTCTTGACGATGTCTTGAGGGGCGTGGGAGGTGGAAAGTTGTGGGGGGCTGGGGTAGGATGGAAGGGAGATGTCCCCTAGAAGGATTTTTTTTTTAACCTGGAAACGCTGTTCATTGGTTGAACAAAGACGTTTTGAATAAAGACAATCTGTCATTCCAAAAAAAAAAAAAGAACCTTTAGAGACTAGACAAAAAGTGTCCGTCCTTGATCAGATCACTTGAGAGAGAGAGAGAGAGAGAGAGAGAGAGAGAGAGAGGGGTATACACCTAGACCTCTGAGTTCTGGGGCATTTGTGTTAGAGGAAAAAAAAATTTTAACTCCTGAGAAAAGTGGGGAGCTGAGTGGGGGGCGGGGTGGGGGGCAGTCCCCTGGGAACTAGCTGCCGGTCTGTCCGGAACGGTGGATGGATGTCCGCACTAAGTTCAGAGCTCCGAGCTCACCTGAGTGGAAAGAATCTCTCTTTTTTTAAAATTTTTTTAAAAAAAGATGTTTGCAAAGACTAGCTTGTAGACACCTAAGGCGCCTAAGTTTAACATAAATAAACAAACATAAAAACCTAAGGCACCAGGGAAAAAAACAGAGTGTCCTAGATGCCCTTCCCGGACTGTCAAGGAGATTTAAATAACAACAACAACAAACTAAAACCGGGAGGTGAGGAGCCTGTGCGCGTAGTGAACGGCTCGTTCAGCCAGTCGAGGTTATTATTATTTTTAGTCGCAAAATTTAAGTAGCTTTCTCCCCCCCCCCCCCCCAGTATTTACTTGAAAGGGACTGTGTCCTGCTAAGGGGAGAGTTTTGACACTACCCCTCCCCAAAAAAACCAATTATTTAGGATTTGCTCTCAAAAAAAAAAATCAAAGGAGTTTCACCCCTTAAAAAAATCTCCCAGCTCCTGCTACACACCCCCCCCCCCCCCGTTGGTGGTTGTTTTTTTCTGCCTGTGTTGTGCAGGCTTTGATTTGGTAAGATGGGGGGTGGGGTGGGCAAAGGCTCCGAAGGGATCTGGGGAGTTGGTGGCTAGACGCACGGAGGGACCAACCAACCAATGTGGGCTTTTCAATCAGACACCCAACGCCGAGACCCCGTACTGTCAGCGTACACATGCTATTTACAGCCTGTTCCTCTGAACCATTTTTATTTTGGTCAAAGGGGGATTTTCCTGATGATGATGATGATGATGATGATGATGAAAGTTAGCAGTTATCCAGCTGAATAGCGACTAGGAGTTGCCCACGCTTTTTGCTCTTTGGAGATGGGTCTTAGAATTCAATTAAAGGGTAGCACACAATTAACATACACGCCCCGCCCCCCCTTGTGAATGAAGAAGGGATGTGGGGGGGCGGCTATAAATAATAGATAAATAAATGAGCGGCCAAAGGTAAACAAAGGCCAACTGGGAAAGGAGGAAAGGAAAAAAGTGAGGAGACTGCTCCCCCGGCCGCCTCTCTCACTTTGCATGACAAAAACCCTCTTAACAAATGGACACAATTAGGAAGTCACTGATCCCTGGGGACCACCGGGTTGGTGGGGGGCAGGGGGAGGGGGAGGGTGGGGGAGGGAGAGGAAGTAGAGGAAAACCTGTGGATGCTTCCAGAAGGAAGCTACTACTACTACTACGATCGCCCGCCGGGGAGGAAGCGGAGGAGAGAGGCCGGGGGCCGGGGCTTGGCCGGGGCCTTGCTGTGTCTGATACAACATGACAGTCCTGTCAGCTTCCACGCCATCCCTCATAGCTCAGTGTCCCGGAGCATAAGCGAAAACGGGGTGTCTCCCGGCTAGAGTCCAGTGCAAGGAATACCCCCCCCCCGAGCCTAGGGACGCACACGCCACGCAGGCAACAGGGCCCCATTTTGGGGTGAGTGACCCACCCATTTTGGGGGGGGGAGGTAAACCCAACTCCAAATCAGGTTAGGCTAGAAATAGCGGAGGAGGGAAGGACAGATGGAAGAGGCCAAGGTGGCAGACACAGGCTACAACAGTTTCCAGATTGTTCCAAGATTTTGGGGGGGGGGCGGCGAGGAGCAGCCGATGGGGGGGATCGGAGAGTGCCGGTGGGCGCGAGGGGCTAGGAGAGATCAGGAGAGCAAGCGCGAGGGTCTGAGGGGACCCCCACTTCCTGGTGGGTTTGGGGGTGTTTTCTTTTTATTTGCTCATTGTGATGAGTTGCTTTATCATTATTATTACTTCTTGTTATGGTTATCGTTATTATTTCCTCCTTCGCGGTCAAGGCGCCTCATCTGAAAGTCTGGGACCTCAGTTTCTGGTCCCGGTCTGGCCTGGTGGGACCTGACTCAGTTTCCCCCTCGCTCTAGTCCCATGGTGAGGTGTGGGGTGGGGGGAAGAGGGCACATCAAACTCACCCTAAACAAAACAGCCCAGATCCTGCTCTCCTCACGGGCAACTGACAGGAGCCGATTAACTGTCTTTGAAGTCGGACGCAGACAAAAAAAAAAAAATAGAAAAGAAAAAGAAACCCCCTGAGGGTTGGGGAGGGGGTGGAGGTTGGGGTGCCACCCCCCCCCCTCCCCTGCCAAACCTGTTTGCTCACCCCGGTCTCTTTCTTTCGAGAAAGGAAAAAAAAAATCATGAAAGCAAACCTCGGTGGGAGCGGAGAGCCGGCTGTCTGTCTTGGCCCGGCCACGGACAGCTCCCCTTCGAGAAAGAATTTGAGGTGCCATTCCCCCCCCCTTACCCACATACCCATCTTTAAGAGGAACCTCCCCCCAGCCCCACGCTGGCTGCACCTGGAGATGCTTTTCCCTCCGAGAGACTGACTGTGTCTCCCTTCCACGCTGTCAACTCCTAGCCGGGGAGAGCTAGCTGACACCTACTTGTAGTCCCGGGTACGTGGTCCCTCCCCGCAAGTATGGGTGACAAGAGACGGTTGTGGGGGGGGGGGGAATCCCCTCCCTGGAAATGGATCTCCGATGACACCCTAGTTGGTTTTTTTTGGGGGGGCGGCGGCCAGCTACAGCGGGATGGGTAGGCAAGTTGGAGCTTAAACCTTGGCGCCTGTCTGTTCGGTACCTTTTCTACATGTGCTTCTAGGTTGGGGGTCCCCTTCCCCGCCCCTCCAAACACCCACCACCACAACCAACATTGAATCCCCGTTCTGGTTTTCCTATTTAGTTACCAGTCTCCCTAGTGCGGCGTGGCGTGAATCGTACTGAAGTGTGAGTGACTGATACTTCACACACATTGCACGCACGCACGCACGCGTGTGCACACACACACACACACACACACACTTGACTCCCCTGGCCTCCCCCCCACACCTTGGCATTGTAAAACAGGGAGCTAGAACACTTCTGGAATCTCAGGCTAGAAGCTAGAGGTTTGCCGACCTCGGGAAAGTTCTCAGGATCCAGCTTTCTCTGTTAAAAAACAAAAAAAAAGAGGGGACCCCTGAGGGACCTCTTAAAACTCCCCCCCCCGCCCACCTCTCCCCAGCTCGGGCCTTGCTTTTGGGGTTGGGGGGGGGGCCGGATTTTTTTTTTTCTCCAGTGCTTGGAAATTTCGCTACGGGAATTGGTGATTTCTGGAACTCTCTTCTGGGCTCGTGTGCTCGGGAGGGGGCGGGCGGGGAAGAGATGCGAAAAGATGGGGGGGGTCGATTTAGGGTGCTTACAGTGGGGGGGCCAGGGCTCCCCCTCCCAAGTGCTTTCTTGGGGATACCCACTGCCCCCCCAGCCAGGCAGGGGGGGTGTTATCGGAGGCTGGTTTATTTCGGGGCGCTGTGTGGGTGTGACGCCTGGCCGAGGAAAATGAAGGCAATAATGAAGTTGGAGGCAGGAGGGGGGAGAGGAGGGATCCTCCTTGGGGGGGGGGGTGGACCCCACTAGAAGCCAGGTGGAGCGTGTGGGTCGGGCTGATGGACTGAAAGTTGGGGAGCCGGCAGCTCGGGGGTTGAATGCCATACTGTTGGGAGAGGCGGGAAGAGGAGGGGGGTGCTGTGGCGGCTTTCCCCTCCTCCCTAGCCGGCCCCCCCTTCACATCCTGTGTGTGGAGGGGGGGAGGATGAAGTGGTCACCCCCAGGCCCATCCTCACCTGGTGGATCTGTGCCTGCCACGGAGGGGAAAGGTCGCGGGTTCGAGACTTCCCTGCGCTAGCTCACTCTCCAGCTTCTTTTTGTCCTTGGCCCTATTCCCTCCTCCTCCCCCCAAAAGAAACACACCCCGCTTTCCCAAAGCCATCCCCCCATCCGTATTTACGGGGGGGGGCGGGGGAGGAAGAGAAGGGACACCCCGGGTTACACACAAGCTGCGAACGCCATCGAGGAGGGTTTGGGGGGGGCCAACGCTAGCAACCAGTGGCCACTTAATTTCCAAACTTTCCCCACTGGGGTCCCCCCCTTCCCCGTGTGCCCCCAAGAGAGGCGACCCATGCGGCGTGAACCGCGTGAACAGCGTCTTCCCAGCAAGGATGCGGAGGAACTGGAGCGGCCAACTCCAAAGCACGCACACGCACACGCACGCACACGCAGGGCACACTGCGGTTTAAGGTGTGAGGGGCAAAGTCAAGAGACACCCCCACTTCCTCCTCCCGCTCCGCTGAGCTTGCCGGCTGCTTTCCCCATCACACACACACACACACACCATTGGAGAAAACTCTCCCTTCTTTGGGGGGGGGAAGAGGGGTGTTTCAGGGTCAGGCAGCACCCCCCTCTCCTCCTCTTCTCCCCCCACCCCAATCACTGCATCTGGGATTGGGGTGGGGAGAGATGCGCATCACCCCCCCCCATGAGGTGGCCAGGGATGGCGCAGTACTGGAAAATTGGGGTACACCAGGGATAGAGGGAGGGGAGGATGGAGAGCCGAGGGAGTGGAGCTGGGGGGGGCTGGGAGGGCTGGGGAGGGGGGACCTGGGGTGCTTCCCCAGCCCCACGGGCCAGGCACCCCTCCCCTCGCCCCCCACCCCCCGTGGAGAGGTGCAGTCAATAGGATTTGCACCCCGGTGGATGTCGCCCTGTCTGACTGCATTAATTACCATTTCCATTTCACGTCCAGATTGTTTACTTATCTGCGGGAAACATATGTCCGGGGCCTCGTGCACGTTCCGGATGCCCGGGCCTGAGCTGAGGGGGCTTGGGGGAGACCCATAGCTCCCAAGAAAGGAGGGACGGGGAGGGGGGGAGGGGGAGGGGAGGAAGAGGAGGAGGAGGAGGAGGAGGAGGAGGAGGAGGAGGAGGAGGAGGAGGTGGTGGTGGTCTTCAGATGCGGGAAATTAGGAAGCTCCTCCATGGAGGGGGGGAATGGAGATTATAGACTGAGGGATTTGGGGGTGTCTGTGTGTGTGTGTGTGTGTGTGTGTGTGTGTGTGTGTGTGTGTGTGTATCATTTCCCAAAGCCCGCAGATTTTTTTTCACTTTGAAATGAAGCAATTCCCCGGTACAGTGCCCAGTGGAGAGGAGGAGGATGGTGGGGGAGGGGGTGCTTCTCCCAAGTTTTGGGGGTTCAAGCAAGCACATACCCCTTCTAAGAAAGTCTACACTCCGGAAGAACCTCTCCATGCCCGTGTGTGTGTGTGTGTGTGTGTGTGTGTGTGTGTGTGTGTGTGTGCGTGTGCATGTGCGTGTGCGTGTGCGTGTGTGTGTGTGTGTGTGCGCGCGCGCAGATCCTGGGGCTTAAACTCAGGACGTAGGTACTTTCCCTGAGCTTGTTTTTTGGGGGGTGGCGTGGGCGCTCTACCACTTGTCAAACAGCTCCACTTCGGGCTTTGGAGAGAAATGTCTCCTGTCCCCACCCTCGGAACTGCCGCCTCTTGAGTAGCTAGGACGCCAAGGCAGAGGCTGCTTTCCTACTTCAGTAGCTGGTTCTTAGTCGTCGTGGTAATAATAATAATGATAATGATCATAATTCTGAGCTACGTACGCAAGAGAAGTTGCCACGTTTGCGCTCTCCCTAACCAACCCTGCAGCTCTAAAGCGGTAGCTGAAGACAGCTGCATCTCTGAGTCCCTTCCCTCCTCCATTTGGGTTTCTTCTGTTGGAAAGGGGTGCCCCGTTCACATCCTCGCCCCTCCACATCCCCACCCTGATGGGAAGTCCTCCTGGGAAATTCTGCACCCCACTTTTTTCTAGTTCCCTGGGCTAGACCTTCAGCGTGGCACGGATCACGCTCGCTCCTCTTACGAGTGACTTGTCTCGGGCTGAGATCGGGGAGAAGAGGGGAAGGGGGAAGAGAATGATTGTTCTTTTTTTTAAAAAAAAAAGAAAAAGTAAACAGTATACCACGCCACGGGTGCAGTGCGGGGTGTGTGTGTGTGTGTGTGTGTCTCCTTCTGGGATTCCAAAGCCAATCCACCGAATCTCGGGGTGCCCTGCGTTTTCTTTGGGCAGTGAGATGCTCTGCGGTGAAGCGGGGTGAATCCGGGCTTGCTTGGTGGGGGTTTGTGGTTGTTCTGGTTGGTTTGCTCCCCTTCTTTCTCCAGGTTTGGCGGACGCTGCCCTGACCCTAGGTGTACTTTTTTTATTTCTTGTTGGTTTTGCTTTCTTCGAGAACACGGGGACCAGTGCGCGAGTTCTCGCATCTGCCTGAGCACAACCCAACTCCCCTTCCAGGCCACCTTTAGCCCCCCTCTTCCGGGGGGCCCCCCCTCGCCCCCCAAACCAGCCCAACTCAGAAATTTCTTTGAAGCCGGACTTTTGCACGGAAAACCCCCCTGTGGGGAGAGCATTCGGGGAGCCAGCACAATGAAACCGAACCCCGAAAACGCGAGAACGTTGAAGTATTGTTTGGGAGGGAATCTCTAATTTTTTTTATTTTTATTCCCCAAGAATATTTCTTCAGGATGTGGCAGGGCACTCCCTGCCCGCTGAGGGTCTATCTGTAATTGAATCTAGGTCACTAAAAGGAGTTGCTCCTCTCCTTTTTCTGTTACACGAGACTGAAATTTGGGGGGGGGGGAAGGCAGGAGGGGGAGAGGGAGGTACAAGGGTCTTGAAATTTCATTTAAAATGTAATGGTGAATGAGCTGATAAGCAAATAGGGGAAAGAATCTGCTTAAAAAAGGAGGGGAGGGAAGCATGGTTTTAATATGCTTCAGATTGGAGGGAGGGAGAGATGATTTACAGGAGAGTTTATTTCCTCTTTGCTGATAGGAAAGAATTACAGATACAAAACCCACTGATCTATAGAATAAGAGAGGGGAGAAAAAAGAAAGAAAAGAAATGTTATTTTCCTGTAAAGGTGTCAGTTCATTTATATTCATTTAACCATCCATCCGTCAACTCTCTTTCTCAGTCTCTGCTTCTGTGAAACCTACCCCCACCACACACACACACACACACACACACACACACACATCACTTTGCTAGAATGTACAAGGATGTTTGCTTTCTTTTCTTCAAAAATAATATTAACTGAAGAAGAAGGTAGGTAAACAGCGGGACCAGAGAAGAGAAGAGAGATGGTTGCTAAATATCCCTGGATCATTTTGCATTATGATTTGGTGGCTACATCTCATTCATGGCTGCTAGCCTATCATGAAGATCATAGCAGAAGATAGGCAATTTTATATATATATATATATACACACACACACATATATGTATATATATATTCTCTTTTTTCATAAAAGATGCATGCCATAGAAAGACATCTAACCTATTGGAAACCTTTCTATCACATAGAAAATGAAGCCAAAAAATTGAATTCTTCTAGTCAAATGTTAGTCGACACGACATTGTATCATTAAAATAGTTGGGCTTTTTTTCCCCACTGTTGGTTGGTTGGTTGGTTGATTGGTTGGTTGGTTGGTTGGTTGGTTGGTTGGTTGGTGCCGGTACCAGCGCTTGAACTCAAGGCCTAGCCACTGTCCCTGAGGTTTTATACCCCGGGTTAGCACTCTGCCCCTTGAGCCACAGCTCCACTTCTGGTTTATGTTTGCTGGTTAATTGAAGATAAAGAGTCTCAATAATTTTTTTTTTCTTTTCACCTGCTTGGACTGACTTCAAATCGAGATCCACAGATCTCAGCTTCCTGAGGAGCTAGATTACAGGCGTGAGCGGCCAACACTAGGCAAAATAAATATGGGGTTTAAAAAAAAAAAAAGTTGATTTTTAACCGAATGGAATAAGTTCACTTTTCCCTGAGGATTTTCTGCTCGAGCAAGGTGTACCAATGACATGGTCATTGGTCTTATTTTTCTAATAAAAAATAATGATAGATGTCAACTTCCCTATATTATTGCCAAATAAGGGGAGTTGATTTAGGGGAGGGGGAATTCTCTGATATCCAGTGACAGAGCCACTAATAGATGCCAGTGGTAGGCAGCTTTCCTATGCTGGGTGAAAAAAAAATTAAATTAAAAATAAAGAAACAGGTGCGTGCGCTCCGGACACTCCCAGCTGCAGAATTCATTCTTCCTGTTCGGTTCTCCCTTCCTAACCCCTTCCTCTTCCTCCTCTTCCTCCTCCTCTCTTCTTCCTCTCATTTCAATTTTGGTTTATAAAATGTAAATACCATCTGCGGGGTGCCTTTTCTAGAAATCGCCTGCGTTCTTCACTAAGTTTCTATTTTCTTGCATTTCTCCGCTGTTAAGAAGGCTCTTTTTTTTTTTTTTTTAAATTCCTGACTTGATTTTTTTTTTTTTTTAAACCACACAAAATGGAATACGAGGCGAACAATCTGCTGGTGTGGGAGTAGCTTGTGTCTGCTTCTTGCCTCTGAGTCTGTGGACATCTCTGGAACTGTGTTCTTCATATAAATCAGCTGCTTCCATTTCGCCTTTGTGAGATTTTTTTTTTTTGGTGTTTTTTGTTTGGGATTTTTTTTTTTTTTTTTTTTAGAATTATTTCTTAACCTCCAGGGCTTGTCAATATGTGTGATCATCCCCGAAAAAAATCTATTTGTTCCAAAAAGATCTTTTTTTTTTTCCTTTTTTTTGTCGTGAGCCATAGCACCATTTCTGGCTTTTTCTGCTTCTGTGGTGCTGAGGAATCGAACCCACGGCCTCATGTGTGCAAGGCGAGCGCTCTGCCCCTGAGCCACCTTCCCAGCCCTCCACAAAGATCTTTAAGGACCCCGGAGGCCTGGCCCGAGGAAGTGAGCTTGGACATTTTTCCTGTCTGCACATGCTTTGGGGTTCATAACGAGATCATTTCATATTTGCATAAACAGATTTGCCGTGAGTCCACGGCAGCTTGCGTCTGCTGTAAATACAGTAAATACAGATGACGGATGGATGAGGCCCTGTCGGCTGCCACCATAGATTCAGCCCCCCCCCCCCAATGCCTGTTAACACAGGCGCTGGTACTGGTGGCTCACTCCTGGCATCCTAGCTACTCAGGAGGCTGAGATCTGAGGATCACGGTTCAAAGCCAGCCCGGGCAGGAACGTCTGTGAGACTCAGATCCCCAATTAATTACCAAAAAAAAAAAAAGGGATCAGGGACAGCGTCCAGGCCTTGAGTTCAAGCCCCAGGACGGGCACCAAAACACACCACGAAAGCGGTGCTTACCATCAACCTGGCCGACACAGAAGACTGGACCCCTCCGCTGTCAAAATCCAACATCCTTCCTCGTGTAAGTTTTACAATAACCAGGCGACGTTAAGTGTAATGAGGGACGGGGGTGGGGGGTGTGGTAGGGGATGGGGGGGTGGTAGAGGATGGGTGGGTGGTAGGGGATGGGGGGTGGTGGTAGGGGCTGGGGGTGGTAGGGGCTGGGGGTGGTAGGGGATGGGGGGGTGGTAGGGGATGGAGGGGTGGTAATTGTAGGGGCTGGGGGGGGGGGGGATGGGGAGTGGTAGGGGATGGCGGGGGTGGTAGGGGATGGCATGGGGTGGTAGGGGATTCAGGCGGTTGTTGGTGTTTGTTTGTTTTCACTTGTGGAAGAAGAACGGAAGGGCAGTTCTAAATCTCAGCCTGTTGGCTAAGTGTCTTTTGGCAACAGCCTCATCCTCCTGCAGCGGCCATTTCTGGAGTTCTATCCAAGACCAAGAGATTCCACATTTTTGGGGAGAGTGGAAGGGGACAGCCTGTGACCCTTCTCACGGCCGCATCTGGAGGACTACTCTCCAGGGACATTTTCTCCTTCCCCGGCCTCCTTTCTTTCGTGGATATTAGGTCATCTCTAACACCCCAGCACCTCCAGACCCGGCTCCACAGTAGGACAACCCAAGAAAAGAGCAGGTACATATGACTTGTGTTATATTAAACGGTGGCTCCCCTCAAAAAAAAAAAAAAAAGAGAGAGAAAGAGAGAGGATCTCAGCGTGATAAGCTCTTCTGAGTTAAGGGAGGGCCCAAGAATCAGATAAACTTGGAAACAGCAAATGCTAAGATGGAGACAGGAAAGGAAAGGAAGAGAGAGACAGAGAGAGAGGAAGGAGGGAAGGAAGGCAGGAAGGAAGGAAGGAGGGAGGGAGGGAGGGAGGGAGGGAGGGAGGGAAGGCAGGCAGGCAGACAATCAACTTCTATGTCTATGTTCTGGTCATTCTCTTAAGTGTGAAGCAGATGTGCAAATATATTTCTGTTATTAATAAGACCTTCGTTCGCTCCTAGGGTTCCACCCTCTTCCTTTCCTGAGAGGTCAGCTGATAGAGTGCTGACCCTGGAGATCCGCCATCCTCCCAACAACGCTCTACACAAAGCCATGGGAGGCCAACAGGATGGGAAGGGGAAGTGAACCGACCACTGCCAACGAGGCACAAAATTCCCAAAACATGGCCGGGATGCCAGGCTTACATGCTTTTCCTTTTATTTTTGGTCCGGTCGTGGGGCTTGAACTCTGGGCCTGGGCGCTGTCCCTCAGCTCTTCAGCTCAAGGCGAGTGCTCTACCACCTGAGCTACAGCGCCACTTTCAGTTTTCTGAGTGGTTTACGGGAGATAAAGAGTCTCACGGACTTTCCTGCTCCAGCTGGCTTTGAACTGCGATCCTCAGCTCTCAGCCTCCTGAGTAGCTAGGATGACAGGCGTGAGCCACCGGCATCCTGGCTACTTTTCCTCTAGATAATCAAGGGAAGAGCCCAAGTTCCCCATGTTTAGTTTTGGTGTTTGGTTTTTTTACTAGCAGAAATCCACTACTCTCAAAGTTGCAAGGCCTAGAATGCCATCAGCAGCAAGAACAATCCAGGGAGCCCAAGGGAGACCATTGTCACCCCAATGCCTGACAGAGCCAAGGGCTGAGCCCCACCCCTGCCCCCCACAACCTCAAACTATTTACTGAAGCGCTGGGCTCCAGGGTGGGGAGGGGAGAAATGGGGGGGGGCAGGAAGGACCAGCTCAGCTAAGAAACTGGAAGAGACTACTTTCTGTACTGCCAGGAACATGGCCTGGTTTAATGCTCTGTCTTTTCCTCAATGGTATTGTGCTTTGTCCAGGACTCTGGAGGTAGAATCCGCCCGGGAATACAAGGAGGTTACGGATGGAGGAGGAGGTAGAGCAAGTATTCTGAGCAGCCGAGTCTACGTTCGACTCTCCAGGACAGGTAGGGACTTCCTGTTAGCTACTTCCTACTTCCTGCTTCCTCCTTTCAAGGAAACTGAGGCTCAGGGACACACCGGCAGCCCGCTGAAGAGCAGAGCTGTGAGTCCCACCCTCCCTGTGGGCTATGATCTATAAACCCAAGAGTGCGCTGGAGGGGGAAAAAGGGGAGATCAGAGGACCCCCCCCCCAGCCCAAGCCAGAGGAAAAGATGAAGAGGGAGGAGGAAATGGAGGGGCTCAGGGTATACATCATGGCTGAAGAGTTGAGATGCCCTCCGTCTCAGCCTGATGGGTGTCACTGATGGAATCTCAATGAATTAGTATCTTGGGGGGGCGGGGGGCTGAACCCTCTTACTAGTTGGGATCCCTTATGCTTAAAGCCTTGTATGCTTGGGTCTAACTGAGGGCATCTAAGCCCCCCTTCCAAATCAGTTTCATGATGCTCAAACCTCCCCTCCCTATCCACTGGCCCCCACACACACATACATACCTTGAGCATGTGTTATTTGGGGTGCCTTCCCTACCCCCCTACCCCCAGAATCCAAGCTTGCCATGAACGATAAATTCCCGATCACACTGGTTCTGCTTCAGGCCCTGTAAGGACATCTCAGAGCCTTGTGGGTACCGTGGCAACAACTTTCACAGAAAGGGGTTGAAACATATTCTATTCCTTTTGGGGGACTCCACCCCCCCCCCCAAAAAAAGGCCCTATGGAGGAAAAAAATACATGTGTGATGCTAGCAGAGTAAATCCATGAGCAAAATCTGATCGTTTGATTTTTTTTTTTTAACTTTTTTGTTTTTTGTCTGACGTGGGGCTTGAACTCTGGGCCTGGGTGCTGTCCCTCAGCTCTTCAGCTCAAGGCGAGCGCTCTACCACTTGAGCCACAGCGCCACTTCCGGTTTTCTGGCGGTTCATTGGAGATCAGAGTCTCATGGACTTTTCCTGCCCGGGCTGGCTTTGAACCGCGATCCTCAGATCTCAGCCTCCTGAGTATGAGGATGACAGGCGTGAGCCACCAGCGCCCAGCTTCAAAGTGATCTTTTTTTTTTTTTTTTTCCCACACCACGGAAAACAGGGAAAGATCAGAGATGTTGTTGGGGCAAACGTATCACAGCCCCACCACGGGCAAAGCTGAGCTGACAGCCACCGCGTGTTTTAGGGGCTGCTCTTTCCTTCTGTCGTTTGACTGAAATGTCCTTCTACTTACAGGCTAGAAGAAATTTTTTAAAAAAATCAGGCAATTACCATTTTCTTTTGGGAGACGTGACTATAAAAACTCATCAGACTCTTTCAACCAAGAAAGCTGAAGTACTTTATTTTGGGGGGCTTGAACTCAGGGTTCAGTCAGCTTTCTTTTTGCTCAAGGCTGGTGCTCTACTACTTGAGCCGCACCTCTACGTCTGGCTTTTTGCTGGTTTACTATATCTATACATATGTATCCATACATATATATGTATAGATATATATAATATAATATATATATATAAAATCTCATGGACTTCTTTTTTTGGATCGCAGGCTCGCTTTCAGCTGTATCCTCCATTCTCAGCCTCTTGAGTAGCCACGGAGCCTGGCTGAAAGCCTTTTTTTGGGGGGCGGGGGGAGTGCTAAACCTTATTTGCTCTCATTCATAATGCCTTCAGCCTGTTATTTATATTAAAAAAAAAAAAAAAATCTCATGCATTTCCCTGAAGACCCGGGGTAAGGAGGATAGAAAGGACCTGGAAGGGCGGAGAATGTTCTCCCAGACACGTGAGCTGACAGCTCAGCTGGAAGGGAAGCCGCGGGACACGGCTGCGCGCCCGTGGCAAGCAACGGGCACTAGCACCTCCTCTCCCGCGTCCACCCCTGCGCACGGCCTGAGCCACCAAGACTGCTGTTAGTGGGCGGTTGTGTGTGCGCTCGCCTAGCCTGCGTGAAGCCCTGGGTTCGATTCCTCAGTACCACAGACACAGAAAAAGGCCGGAAGGGGCGCTGTGGCTCCGGCGGTAGAGTGCTTGCCTTGAGCAAAAAGCAGCTCAGGGACAGCGCCCAGGCCCTGAGTTCAAGTCCCAGGACTGGCAAAAAAAAAAAAAAAAAAAAAATGGGGGGCGGGGGAAGAGTCCACAAGGATTAGTTTCTAGATCCTAAAAAGCAATGGCCCGGGAAGGTGCAGCACACACGGCTCATCTATCACTATGATTTCAGGGTGGACTGAGAGCTGCCGCCCTGCTCAGCAGAGACCAGCTGCTGCCGAGAGATGGGTTCCCCCCCATGGCTTCATTTCGGCTCAGAATCAGGGTTTCCGGAGAACGCGAGCACACTACCGATGAGCAGGAAGAGGAGGAGCCTGAGAGAGAGAAAAGGGAAACTGAGGCAGCACCAGATGGACGACGTAAGTCTGTAAAGCACTGTGTGTGTGTGCACATGCGTGTGTGTGTGTGTGTGTGTGTGTGTGTGTGTGTGTGTGTGCCCCCAAGGATTGAACTCAGGGCCCTGTGCTCACTCAGGCAAGTGCCCTACCATACTCGAGCTAAGTCCCTTTTGGTTTTCCACATAAGCCCTTGAGCTTTTCCCCAGGCTGACCTCGGACCACGATCCCCCTAGTATGGCATCTTCCGGAGTCGCCGGGGTGAGCCGTGTAGACCGCCACTCCCGGCCGGCGTAGGTGCCAGTCTCAAAAAGACACCAAGTCCGACGGGGATGGCGCGGGCCTGGAGCCCCACCAGGCAGCTTCTGACACCACCCAACGGCCCCCCCGGCAGCGGCCATGGGCCCCTCACCTCCAGTGCCAGAACTCCCAGAACCCCACGTGAAACAGACGGGCGCTGTGTGCGCGTTTTCCCAAACAGAACGTTATCAAGGCGCCGAAGCTTCTAGAAGGACACATGGGTTGAGCTCGAGGTGCGACAGAGGCCGTAAAACAAGCGTCCCTCCCCCCCCCTTTTCCACCTGTCACCGGCCCCTCCCCAGGGCAGGCTCCAGGCCAGGTCACCCAGGGGCCAGGCTGAGTCCTTTTTCAGTTCCCTAAAGAAGCTACTCGGCTCCTGCCGGGCCCCGAGTTCAAGCCCACGCACACACAAAGAAAATGTGTATTTTAAAATATGGACAGACAGATGGTCTTCCCAGGAGATCGATCAGCTCAGGAAATGGAATACCGGGGAAATGAGTTCTCTGAAATCCACTATTACTTCTCAAATAGACTTCCCACCGTCCCCAAACAAGAAGAGCCAGGCCTGACACCCCTCCTTTCCACCTACCCAGAGAGCAGGTGTTTAGGCTCTGAGCACGGCCTCCATTCTCCCGCCTAACCCCACCCTTGCAATGCCCCTCCCCGGGACAGACACCCAGCTGTATCCCCTCCGAGGACTTTTATATCCGGGTAAGTGTGGAGACCTGGCAGCTCCACTGAATCAGAAGCCACGGGGTGGCTCCCGCCTGTCATCCTGGTTTTTCAGGAGGCTGAGATCTGAGGATCGCGGTTCAAAGCCACCCCCCCCCCTCCCCAGGGGCAGGGAAAGCCACAAAGACTCTTTACCTCCAATGAACCCCCAGAAAACCGGAAGTGGTACTTTGGCTCAAAGTGATAGAATGCCAGCCTTAAGCACAAAAGCACCTGCAGGTTTCCATAAGGGGGGGTAGGAGGGGGGATTTAGGGGTAACATGGCTGAGTCCCTCCAATCCTTTCCACGACTTGCCTGTAGGTTTATTTCTCTCCAGTATTGTGCCCTGCCTGGATAGAAGCTTCCAGAAAGGAGCGGGACCTCCCCCTCAAACCCCTCCCCCTGCATTTCTGCTCATTAGCAGCCTTTAGTGGCAGCCCCATTAGTCACCCTATTTTATTTTCCGGTCCTCTTTGATCTTCTAACCGCAGCCACCTTAATTTAGGTCACTACCTGGCCACGGTCAATTCCAGGCCAGCCCGCTTCGCTTTTCACCTCCAGTTTGGGGTTTCAAGGTGTTTTAAAAAAAAAAGATTCCTCCCCAGCCATGGTGAGGAAGGCCAGGGAGCTGGAGATGTGGATCCCCACTATAGATGGGAGATAGGGTTACAGCCTCATAATCCTATTGATTCCTCCTCCCCCCCCCCCCATCCTTTTGATCTTTCTAGAACTCGGGCAGAAGGGTTGAGTTTGTGTCATTTGCTAGACAGAGGGGAGTGCTGGGTCCCCCAGAGCTCTGGTTTTAGTATGATCCGCTTGTGTGTCCTTTAAGAAGACAAGCAGCCAGGCGCTAGTAGTTCACACCTGTCACCCTAGCTACTCAGGAGGCTGAGATCTGAGGACTGCGGTTCAAAGCCAGCCCGGGCAAGGAAAGTCCGTGAGACTCTGATCTACAATGAACCACCAGGAAACTGGAAGTGGCGCTGTGGCTCAAGTGGTAGAGCGCTCGCCTTGAGCTGAGGAGCTGAGGGACAGCGCCCAGGCCCTGAGATCAAGCCCCAAGACTGACAAAAAGAAAAGGAGAAGAGAAGCAGAGGCCAACAGCTAGACCATAGGGGACATTCCGGCCAAACTTCTGCCATTCCACCCCCCAGCCCCTCCAGTTACACATCCCCTTCTACAGATTAGAGATTCAAGCTCCTGAGCTTAAGAAACAGAAATAACAAGGCAAGGGAGAATAGAAATCCAATTTCCAAGTCACCGTGTGATCCTGTATCACAGGTTGAAGGATTTTTTTTTTTTAATTGTGAAAATATCGTACAGAGGGGTTACAATTACATGGGCAAGATAATGAGTACACTTCTTATCAAGCACTGTTGCCTCCTCCTTTGTTTCCCCTTCCCATCCCTTCCCATCCCTCCCCCCACCCCACCCCCCAAGATTTTTTTTTTTAACCTTTGCCAGTCCTGGAGCTTGAGCTCAGGGCCGGGACGCTGTCCCTGAGCTGCTTTTGCTCAAGGCTAGCTCTCTACCACTTGAGCCACAGCACCACTTCCGGCTTTTACTGCTCATGTGATACTAAGGAATCAATCCCAGGACTTCATGCATTCTAGGCAAGCACTCTACCACTAAGCCACCTTCCCAGCCTGGGTTGAAGGATTTCTTACAAGTAAGGAAAGCACTTTGTCTTTTTGTTTTTATTGTTCAGTGTTTTTTAGAGGGAAACGAACATTTTTAATGTCTTATTTAATATACTGAGAAACAATATTGGTGGCTTACAGCTGCATTCCTAGCAACTCAAGAGGCTGAGGTCCAGAGGATCAAGGTTCAAAACCAGCCAAAGCAGAGCAGAAAGTCCATGAGACTCTTATCTCCATAAGGCAGCAAAAACTAGGACTGGAGGTGTGGCTCAAGTGGTAGAGCACTTGTTGTAAGTGGGAAAAAAAAAAAAAGCTGAGCAAGAGGACTAAGTCCCAGCACTGGCAAAAACTGAAAGGAAAAAAAAAAAAGCACAGCCTTTTTGGGTCAGATATTGAAACTCATCAAAATTCTGCTTAATTGGGGGCATGGTGAGGGAGGAGTTAGATCAAGAAACGATGAATGGGAGTTAGAAATAGCCCAGTGAAAATAGGCAGGTGTGGGAGGTAGGGGCAGCTGTCAGCTGAGAAATGATGTGGATACTCGCTATCCAAATAAAAACAAACCAAAAGTTAAATTCCTGACTCTCTATATAAAAACAAACTCCTTGGCTGGGCACCGGTGACTCACACCGGTTGTCCTGGCTCCTCAGGAGGCCGAGATCTGAGGACCGAGGTTCAAAGCCAACCCCAGGCAGGAAAATCTGTGAGACTTTGATCTCTAATGAACCACCAAAAAAGCCAGAAGTGGCGCTATGGCTCAAATGGTAGAGCGCCAGCCTTGGGCACAAAAACTCAGGGACAGCAATTCAGGCCCTGAGCTCAAGTCCCTAAACAGGCGCCAAAAAAAAAAAAAAAAAAAAAAGAACTCCTTGTATTTAAGGAGCTGAAGCTAAAAACCAGAATATTCGTGAAATATTTTACAACTATAGAAAAGAGGAGAGTCTTGTTATCTTAGGGCAGGAAGAGACACAAAAAGATGGATAATAATCGTGGAAAGTCTGAATAAACTTGACATCCACAAGATTTGAAATTTGAGGGGCGGTATGACAAAAAAAAAAAAAAAAAAAGCCCAGCTGACACCGTTAAAAGGAGGAGAAAGAGCATGAGAGATGATATTGACAGAGCTAAACAACTCTCAAGATTAGTGCTGAGAATATATAGGAGAGGAGGAGGAAAAAAAAAGAAAGAAAAACCTAACCATCCAAAAAAATTTTAAAAAAACAAACTCAACCTCCTACAAATCAATAACCCGAAGACAGAGAACGTGATAGATGAATAGAACACGTTCCCAGAAAAGAATCCTACAGTCTCCAGATTCAGACAAACAGAAGATGAAAAGCTGTCCTTTCCTGCAGGGAGAGGAGGAAGGAACAACCCAAAGGGGAGGGATGCAATCACACGAAGTGTACCGGTGAGCTTCTCCGGGATCTAGCTCCCGCTTCCTGCCCTGCCAGTAGTTGCACAAGACCAGTAAAATATAGGTCAGTCATGGGGAAGCTACTGCACCTCCTGCCCCCCCCCCGCCCCATTTCCATCTGAGCCAGAACTTGCTGACGGAAGGCAGAGGCAGACTCAGCAGCAGGAACCACCCAGGGATGGTGTGGTTTCCCTACACCCGGCGATTGATGAGGCCAATGATGATGGCAGGGGCGAAAGGGGAAGCCAAGACAAAGGAAGGGGTAATTCTCCCTCTCTCCTAGGAATTGGGGAGCAGGGAATGATGGCAGGCCATGAGTCAAGAAGTGGAAGAGCTGGGCATTGGTGGCTCACCCCTGTCATCCTAGCTACTCAGGGGTTTGGGATCTGAGGATCGAGGTTCGAAGCCAGCCCTGGGCAGGAAGGTCTGTGAGACTCATCTCCAATGAACACATCAGAAAACTGGAAGTGGCGTTGTGGCTCAAAGTGGTAGAGCGCTCGCCTTGAGTGAAAAAGAGCCCAGGCTGTGACTTCAAGTCCAAGGAGAGAAAAAGAGAGGAAGAGAGAGAGAGAGAAGAAAAGGGAGGGAGGGAGGGAAGGAAGGAAGGAAGGAAGGAAGGAAGGAAGGAAGGAAGGAAGGAAGGAAGGAAGGAAGGAAGGAAGGAAGATCTGCTATCTAGGACTGGGAAGCGGGTGGGTTAATATTGCAGGGAAGTTCTAGATGGATTAAAAGCATGTATCAAACCACAGGTGCGGGGATGGATTTCATGGAAGACTTTGAGAAGGAACTCAAGCAGGAAAACCTGACAACAGCTGTGAGCGCGGGCACCGACGCCATTTTACAAAACTCTCGCACGTCCAACGCACCGGCACGCCTACGCACGCCTTAGCGCCCACACCGATTGCCACAACCCACGCCGAATTCACACGAGGATGCGCTTCGTGGGAAGGAGAAAGCATGGCGCCAGAAAGCCGGGGCTGGAGGGGAGCTGCATTACTTCTCTCCAGTGCCTTTGATAAGGTGTTTCCTGGTGAGTGCTGGGGGGGCCGTGTGCTGTGCGTAGGGATCTCCCATTTTTTTTTAATTACAAAATCCTCCCAACTTAAGAACATAGACCACCACCAGCCCCTTCTCTCTCATGCAGTTTCCCTCTTCCATTTCAGACTTAATTTCCAGGAAGCAAATGGAATATCTGGTGAGAATACAAAGTAGAGCGCTCCCTCCCTCTCTAGAGAGAAAGTGAGAATGTATATATATATATATATATATACACCTTGGAGTAAGATATGAAAACATAGCTAAACCTACTTATCAATATGGGAGAGATGGCAGAAAAGCCAGGAATAAAACCTCGGCACTATTTATTAAGCTTTTGCTGATCATCTAGTTGACACCGAAAAACACCTTGTACATCTAATTTCCAGATGACTGTGGATTTTTTTTTAAAACTCTGACTCAACTTTCTTTTTTGTTTTTTTTCTTTTTGGTCAGTCGTGGGGTTTGAACTCTGGGCCTGGGCGCTGTCCCTCAGCTCTTCAGCTCAAGGCGGGCGCTCTACCACTTGAGCCACGGCGCCACTTCCGGTTTTGTAAGTGGTTCATGGGTGATCAGAGTCTCACGGAGTTTCCTGCCCAGGGCTGGCTTTGAACCTCGATCCTCAGATCTCAGCCTCCTGAGTAGCCAGGATGACAGGCGTGAGCCACCCGTGCCTGGCTAACTTGCTTTCTTTTTGTCAGTGGCGCAGAACTTGTGTGTCCTGAATTTGCTCGTAAGAAGACAGCCCCTTGGAATCTCTCGATGACTGTGTAGAGTCTGATTATTGTCTTGGCCTAGGACCAGCAAGGCGTTTGGCAGGGAATTCGCAGTTGCAGCCATCCCCTGAGCTCTGGCATTCCCACCCGGCTTCCATAGCTCCCCGAACACTCAAGGCTGGAGTTCCACCTCCTCAAACCAAAGGCGCAAGTGTAAGCTCATTCTCCTCTGTCGGAGCAAGCTCTTGTCATACGCCAAGGAGAGGAAAGTCAATCTAGCAAAAGGGAGAGAGGGTGGTGGTGAGTGTTTTTGGTTTGTTGATGAATTCTCTTCCTTTCTAGAAGCTGCCATCATCCTCTGGGGGAATTTGGCTGCCATCTTGGAAAGCCTGGCTCTCTGGAGTAAGACAATGAGTTGGCAGTGGTGACCTTCCCTGCCCCTTCCTCCTGCCCACCTACCTTTCTGGCTCTAAATAAAAGCCAGCTGGCCATGGGAATTATCTTTAATAACTCCCACAGAGGCCACTTTTGGGTGACACAGACAGAATTCATCCAGGCCTTCTCCCTTCCAGACGCAAATAACTCACGAAGCCGTGGAAGACCCTGATGGCGTCGGATGCAGCAGGTGATGGAGAAATTGGATTCTGTCTCGACATGGGCACCGGGCTAGAGTGGCCCGGACCGGAGCAGGGCCGGCTCTCCCCCGCCGCAACCGCGCAATGGATGTGTGTGTGCTCTGATGGTTCCATGGTTGAGAACCTGGAACTTTCTGCACACCTGCATGGAACGGTAGCCGCACCAAAAACCTCACCATGCATTGATCCATCGGGTGTGTGGGACGCCCGTAAACCAAATTCAAAAAATGGGACGCCCGTAAACCAAATTCAAAAAAAAAAGAACCCCAAAAGGTCTTTGTCGCCCATCCATAAGTCTCTAATAGCCAGCCCTGGTGTGACTGAGCTTCTGGCCGCTGTCTCCCGAATCGTGCGTGGTTCAGACTCAGGTAGGCAAGGAGAGGAAGGGGAGAAGTTGGTAGATACTGGGAGAAGGAGAGTTGCTCTTGGGGGGAGGGGGGAGGAGTCAAAGGGTACCCCATGTATGGTCCTTTCAGTCTACCAAGAGGGTGCATTTTGCCCTTTGTAAGAAGGGAGGGGGTGAAATTACGGATCATTCTCTGTCTCCATCTTGCAGATTTCCTGGAGGAACGCAGGAGCGAGCTGGGGGGGGGGGGGGCGTACAAACCCCACGAAACCAACCGCACAGCCTCCTGCCTGCCCTCACACCACGCTCACGCTTCCCGTCGGGTCCTGGGGCTTGAACTCAGGGCCTGGACGCCGCCCCTGAGCTTTCTCCACGCAAGGCGAGCGCTCTACCACTTGGAGCCACGCGGCGCCACTTCCCATCTTCGGGTGGTTCGTGGGAGATAAAGACTCTCGTGGACTTTTCCTTCCCCAGGCTGGCTTCGAACGGCGAGCCTCAGATCTCAGCCTCCTGAGGAGCTGGGGTGACAGGCGGGAGCCACCGGCATCTGGCTTTTGGGTACTATTATATATATATATATATAGTCAAACAGGATGCCCTAAGCCATGAATGAGTTTGCCTTGAACACTCTCTTCCTAGGAGGAACCTCTACCCCGTTGTTTTCTTAGGCAAAGGATATAAATAAGCAAACAAGCCACCAACGTCTCACCCCAACATTGCGAAGGGCTCCTACGTGTTTCCCTCACGTGTAAAAACTTCATGGCTTCGACCGAAACAACCCTGGAATTACACAGCCCCCCAGGTTTCCCCCCATTCCCGGTGTACCCCTTTCTCCCTCCCGCCTTGTAATTAAGAATATGCCTTTAGCTCCCCCATCTCTGTGTCCCCCCCTCCCCAGGAAAAGTCCCCCCCCCGCCCCCCGTGGTGTGAACACCCCCCCAGGGCACTGCTGCCACCTAGTGGGCACTCGGGACACGGAGCCTTCCTCCCACAGTGAGGTTGCGTTTTCCCAACTCCAGGCACAAAATGAGATCTCCTTTTTTTTTTTTTTTTCTGCTATTTCACGTGCAGCTAGACGAACGTTCAGATTGGTTCCAGGGCGGAAGGCTTGGTCTGGTGTTGAATGCCTGCGGTCCCATCCCTGACACACAAAGAACTTAACTGAGCGAGGGTGGAACTAAATAGACGGGCTGCATTGTCAGTGTGTTATTACCGTGGGTAAAAAATTAAAATTAAAATTGCCAGGAGGCCAGCAACTGGAGTGGCTTGCCTCTGACTTGATTTACCCTTGTTCAAAATGACGGCTGCACACACACACACACACACACACACACACACACACACGTCACCAAACAGAATAGGCAGCGTCACTTCATTTTGCAAATAGGATACAGTTGGGTTGTTTTTTATTATTATTATTGTTCTGCGGTGGGAACTCGCGACCATCTTTTTTTAACTTTCTAGAAAGAGATGTTTCCTGTGGAAAGTTTTGGGTTTTTTTTAGTGTTGGATAGAAGGTGTAAGCGTTCGATGATGATGTTATAAAAGAAAGAGAATAAGAAAGCCTCGAAGGGACTTGGGAGGAGGGGTTTGAACCCCTTCCAAGGATGGGGGTTTGTAAAGGCCTGGGCAATAAAAATGTGCTTTTTGTTTGGGCTGAAACCGTTTCTTCACCATCCGTGTGCAAACTGCACCCCGTTAGGGGCCAGCTAGAAACCGGGGGGCACCTGTGTTCCTGAGGGAAGGGGGGAAAAATAGAATTCCTGGCGGCCCCCTCGGAAGCCGCGCGTCTAAGAGCTGCTTTAGGGCGGCTGCTCGCACTGGATTCTCCGCTGGGGGGGGGGGGTAAATCCCATCTGGGCATGCAAATGCGCTCTTCTCAGGGCAAGTTAGTAAAAGGAGAGAGGAAAAAAAAGTACACAAAATGATCATTGCCGCCTCGCTAAACATCTCCGTGGCGATGCCGGTGCTGGCGTCTTCGTCTCTAGCTTTCCTGTGATGTGTTATTAATGGCGGGATGGGGGGGGGCAGCGAGGGGAAGCAGGGCAGATGTGCTAAGGACCCTCCGAACCCCAGAGCCCGGCCCAGCGGCCCAGTGCACTCTCAGAGAAGCATCTGGAAGCTGAAGAGAAAGAAAACACCCTGGGAGCCAGGATGTGACCGAGTCAAGGGATATTTCGGGGAATTCATTACGATCCTGAACTATGGAGGGGAAACCTAAGTCCCTTGTGCAGAAGGTTCTAGATCACCGAGTGAGCTCACATGGTACGGAATGACAGCCAACAGATGAGAGAAAAGAGGGCAATGTTCACCTAAGTCCAGCCCTAAGTAGAAGCTTAGGACTGTGGGGCCTGAACTCTGGGCCTGGCGCTGTCCCTCAGCTCTTCACCCAAGGCGAGCGCGCTACCGCTTGAGCCACAGCGCCACTTGAGGTTTTCTGAGTGGTTCATTGCAGATGAGAGTCTCACACACTTTCCTGCCCGGGCTGGCTTTGAACCGCGATCCTCAGCTCTCAGCCTCCTGAGTGGCCAGGGTGACAGGCGTGAGCCACCGGCGCCCGGCTGGTTCTCTTTGTTTGATTCCCGGTTTCCTCTGCACCCACCCGTGGTTCCCGCCTCACTTTAGCTTCCAAACCGATAGGGGCCTCGAACCTCCAACCTCGAGGCAGAAAAAGCAGATCACCTTTATCTGGGGCATGTGTGTTGGGGCCCAGGGCTAACAGGGGAGTTACACGGGGCTAAGCCGAGTCAAACCGGTGAAGAGGACTGAGGCATCCAGGCCAGAGAAACCGCGTGAGGAGAGAGGGGAACCCCAAAACCTCAAAGGACAGACTGCCAAGAAATTGCCAAACCATACCCAGTGGGGATTCCTGATCTCTCTTACTCTCCC
>NW_024871019.1:2180000-2192500 GCF_019054845.1 Dipodomys spectabilis | reverse complement strand
ATGAATTACTGGAGAGAGGTGAACATCCTTCGTCTACAGCACAGCCTCATGGGTAGACCAACCCCAGCCTGCCCCGACGTGAACCCCGAAGCCCTCTTAGACAGAGACTGAAGGAATACATGATAGTTGAGATTGGACTTTGGAAGTATGTGGGTCTCTCATTCACTCACCCATCTCTCTACTCATTCATTCCTTTACTCATCCACCCACCCACTTACTTATCCATCCATTCATTTACCCATCCATCCACCCATCCATCCAATTCATTCATCATCTACCCAGCCACCCATCCATCCAATTCATTTATCATTCATCCATCCATCCATTTACTCATCTATCCACTCATTTATTTGCCTGTCCATCTAGCTATCCATTTATTGGCCCATCTATCCATCCATCCATCCAATCCTATTCATCATTCACCTAGCCATCCACCCATTTAGCCATCCATCCATTTATCCATCTACCCATCTATCCATCTGTCCATCCATCTTTCCATCTATCCATGTATCCATCTATCCATCCATCCATTTACCCATCTGTCCATTTATCTATCCACCCATACATCCATTTACAGCTCCATCCATGTATCCACCCACCCATCCATCCATCCATCTATCCATCTATAATCTATCCATCCATCCACCCATCTATCCATCTATCTATCCATCCATTTGCCCATCTATCCGTTCATCTACCCACTCATTTACCCATCTACCCATCTATCCATCCATTTACCCATCCATTCATTTATCCATCCATCCATCCATTTGCCCATCCATCCATTCATCTACCCATGCAGGTACCCCTCCACCCAGCCATTCCCTCATGAATTTACCCATCATCCATCCATTCATTGAGGTCATCCATTGATTCAGCCATCCATCCATTCATTTACTCATCCATCCATTCATCCATCTACTCATCACCCCCAGCTTGCTAGGCCCTGAGCACTGTGTTTTAGAACCTAGGACAGGGTGGAAGTCTAGCCTACGCCCACCACCACCACCACCACCACCACTGGCTGCATAGGCTTGGCTTCATTTCTCTCCTCTCCAAAGACCACCATTTTGGGGCACTGTGGGGCACATCTTGGCTTGGAAATACGCGCCTCTTCCTCCCCCATTTCTGGAGGGGATACTCCACAGGAGAGGGGTGGCGTTGCTCGTGGGCCCCCCACCCCATGGGGAAAGAGATCATCGCACCGCGGGAGATGGCTCTCCTCCCCTCCACACACTCTTGAGAGTCCCACTTGGACTCTGGAGTCCCATTGAGAGCCTGACAGCGATGTTTATGTGCAATTGTAATGCTGGTTTTAGCAGCATAAGTGCTTTTTAATGCATAGCATTACAGCGAGCGGGCCCTATTCTCTCAGCCTCTGAATGGCTGTCTGGAGGGGCGTAATTCCCAGCTCTGCCTCCGAAGCACCGTTATTTACAAGCTCCGGTACACGTTCCCCCCCCCCACACACACACACACCCCGTCAAGTGTGGTGAACGCCAGGATGGAGACGGCTGAGTCGAGAGCGATTTGGCAAGTGCTCATCCCTGGGGCTGATGGTTCAGGCGCCTCCACTGGCCCCCAACCACAGCTCCCGTGTACAGCTGTGCCTGGGAGCCTGGGCATTCGGCAGGGCCGGCTGTTCAAGGAGCATCGGGCCCTCTCTTCCCTCCAAAAGTCCCGCCCTCACCTCTACACCATCCAGGGGCCTGCTGAATGAACATACAGCCCGCTCCACCGCGGCCATCCAAACTGGACACACTCACATCTCTTACATCAGACTTCCTGCCCCCACTTCGCCTCTCCCCCCTCCATCCCTACCCCCAGGTCCACCTCAGATGTGGCCACTCAGTGGTTCAGTAGTTCGAGGCCGATCAAGATCTCGGAAACCGCTCTTCTCGCTGGAAGTCAGGAGATTCAAGAAGACCACAGGGATGGGACATTCTTCCTGTCCCATCGATGGGAGTCCTTACAAGAAGGGAGGGTCGCCGGGCGCCGGTGGCTCACGCCTGTCATCCTAGCTACTCGGGAGGCTGAGAGCTGAGAGGATCACAGTTCAAAGCCAGCCCGGGCAGGAAAGTCCGTGAGATTCTTCTCTCCCATGAACCACCAGAAAACCGAAAGTGGCGCTGTGGCTCAAGTGGTAGAGCGCTCGCCTTGAGCTGAAGAGCTGAGGGACAGCGCCCAGGCCCAGAGTTCAAGCCCCACGACCGACCAAAAACAAGCCAAAAATAAAAGAAGGGAGTGTATGTCCAAAAGACTAAACTAATAAACTAAAAGAAGAGATGGGAAGAGGAAGAAGACAGGAAGAGAAAACCAACCTGGGAGCATCTTAAGCATTCTGCCTTCCAGACAAAGGGAGGAAAACTGTGTTTTGTTATTCAGCCTCTAGCTATCCAATTCACCTACTTTTTTGGGGGGGAGGGGCAATCCTGGGGCTTGCTTGAACTCAGCGCCTGGGCACTGTCCCTGAGCTGCTTTTTGCTCAAGGCTGGCGCTCTACCCCTTGAGCCACAGCGCCACTTCTGGCTTTTTCTGTGTATGTGGTACTGAGGAATCAAACCCAGAGCTTCATGCATGCTAGGTGAGCGCTCTACCACTGAGCCACCTTCCCAGCCCGGATGGATTTGTAGATGGCTTCTCTGTGCTTGTTTTGGGCCATTTGAGGAGCTCCAAAGTGGCTTCCAATAGGCAGAGAGAAACATCTCATCCTTCTCCATGATACTTGGCCCAGCAATCTCTTAGCCAGCCCCTACCTACCCTGACGTCCACCTTTTGGGGGAGGTCTATTGGGGATGGATCCATGCAGAGGGAAATTTAGGGTTCCTTTCTGGCTCACTGGCTTTGCCTGATCGAGGTGGAAGTATTTCACTTTTAAGGTTTGCCTTGATTCGTCAGGATTTAAGGTTGAAGGAAAGCAGAATTTGTATGAACTTGCCCCCTCTACCTGGGGTTGGAATTTACAGTGTGATAAAGGCTTTTCATGGCCTTTGTAAAGTTTTAAAACTGTTAAATATACATATATTTTTTTTTTCAGTTTCGCAACTTGGGGTTTGGAGGAAGTTGATTAGGGACCATGCGGAAGATAGACTCCTAACGAGCAATGAATTTTCTCCCCGACAGGGCTAAGCCTGCTCATTGCTCCCGGGGAATACGTTTGTCTTCCTTTCTAAAGGAAAGCCATTTTTCATGGCCCATAAGATCCGCACGTGCGTGCAGATAAATTACCTCCCGTTCTATAAGCATAGGTGTCTTAATCACCAATCACTTGGGGCTTCCCTGGCCCTTTGGACGGGATGTTTGTCTCGGGCCCTTGCTAGGTGTCCGTCGGGATTCTCTGCCTTCGTTTCTTCAAGGAAATCATGTATGCAGATGTTTCCTTGAGTTGCATTTTATCCCCCCCAAAAAAAAGGGAGGGGGAGAAAAACAACAAAACATGGCTCTTTATCTTCAAGTTCTGCTCACCCGCAACACACAGTGCCTGCCTTCCCCCCCCCCCCCGCCCCCCGTTTTCTGTTCTTGGGATGCCAGCGGGTTTAGCATCTTCAAGCAAGTTCTCCTTCCGGTTACTTCTTCATTTCCAGCTAATGTGCATGCTCTTTATTTCCAGATCTATCCGCCGGCGACGGCGCCTATCGACGGCGGCGGTGAGATGGATGGATGTTTGATTCTCTTTAGCCTGGATTCTCCCTGCCCGCCCACATCCTCCTAATAGAGTCGCTTTGCCATTTGTTTGTGCAATCGATACGCGCAGGTTTTGCATGGCCGTGGCGCGGGGAAAGCTAGAGGACTGGAAAGGGACGCCTTCCCATCTTGGCTGGCGATGTTGGTTTTTTGATCCCGTGCTTCGTGGCCTCGCTGGCTCACTTCTGGACGATTCTACCCGCCGCACATCCACTGGTTTGCCTTGCTCGGGCAAGCCCTCCCTCCAAGGGGTACGGGGCAGGTGCGGTCTGCTTTGGCTACACGGGTTCTCTGTGGACCGTTCTTATCCAGCCCGGCAGGAGAGAAACTCCCTCCTCCTGCATCCAGGGCCTTGGCTCATCTGGCTGATACACCGTCCTGCTAATTATATGCTTTTACTTATTTCCAGGCCAACTATGCTTCCAGACTCATCTGGATAGATATCAACACCTACCAAAGACAGTGCATCATCATTATCATCGTCATCATCATCATCTTCATCATGTACAGACTAATTATTTGGTAGATGGTTAATACAGAACTCCTGAATAAAGTACTAGCAAAGAGGGCTGGGAAGGTGGCTCAGTGGTAGAGCGCTTGCCTCCCATGCATGAGGCCCTGGGTTCGATGCCTCAGCACCCCATAAGCAGAAAAAGCCGGAAGTGACGCTGTGGCTCAAGTGGTAGAGTGCTCGCCTTGAGCAAAAGCAGCTCAAGGACAGTGCCCAGGCTCTGTGTTCAAGTCTCAGGACTGGCAAAAAAAAAAAAAGCGGGGGGGAATAATGTTAGCAAAGAGAACAGGGTGATCCTTTTGGTGAATGGCCTAGGAAGGGGGCATTTATTCACGAATGTCAGAGGACAGAAAACCTTTGCCTATCATCTGTGGTGTTAATAAGATGAATGATTTTTTTTATATTGTAAGACATTATCTTGCATAGAAAGCCTTTGGTAAAAATTCAATGGGATGACGACAGCAATTTTCTATAAAATGCAAATGGACACTTTAGCCTTGCTGAATGTGCAGATATGTTTATTGGTGTTTATACACCAATGTGTACATGCAGGAAGATGCTGTACGTGCACATGTGCCAACCCAGGCTTCAAAAGCCAACATTATAAAAAAGCCAACATTGTATATATATATATATATATATATATATATATATATAATATTATATATTACATATAACATTTTACACACACACACACACACACACACACACACACACACACACACATATATTGCCGGTCCTGGGGCTTGAACTCTGGGCCTGGGTGCTGTCCCTCAGCTCTTCAGCTCAAGGTGAGTGCTCTACCACTTGAGCCACAGCGCCACTTTTGGCTTTTTCTGCTTCAGTGGTGCTGAGGAATCGAACCCAGGGCTAAATGCATGCGAGGCAAGCGCTCTACCACTGAGCCACCTTCCCAGCCCCCAACACATCTAAGAATTGGAAGGCTCCCCATGCAACAGGTATCATATCATTAATCTTAAGTTCACTGATAGTGTGTGTGTGTGTGTGTGTGTGTGTGTGTGTGTGTGTGTGTGTGTGTGTGTAAACATCAGGAATTAGCTGAAACTTATTACAAACAGTGAGAGAAGTTGTTTTTAAAAAATGGCTACAAATTTAAAGTCAATATAATAATCAGCTGGGCCTGCAGTCCCAGCTACTGCAGAGGCTGAGCTCTGGGGTCTTGAGATTGAAGGCCAGCATGGGCAGAAAAGGCCACGAGACTCCACCGCCAACGAACTGGCAAAAAGCTGAGCTGGAGGCGTGGCTTAAGTGGCACAGTATCAGCCTAGCAAGTTCCAACCCCAATCCTGGGCTCCCAAAAATTGAATATGGAAAATAATGATCTTGTATTCAAGCAGTGACTTGCTAGAAAGTACGGCAAACTAAAAAACACTGTGAGATTTTCACGCACGTATATAATGCGCTCTGATCTCAATCACAACCCCATCAACAAACATTTATGTCTGTATTTATTTATTTAAAAGACAGAGTCTTGCTATGTAGCCCAGGCTGGCTTTAAACTCTTCCTGTCTCTGAAGTACTGGGATTACAGGAGTGTGACACTGCACCTGGCCAAAGTCATTCTTTTATCCCTTCCCTTCAAGAAGGAAGAAACTTAAAACAAATGTGAAATATGAGACATTTTAGTCCTCGCTGAAGAAAATCAATAGAAACAGTTTAACAAATAGAAAGCAACGCCTTCCTATCAAATGGGGAGATTAATGAATGAAGTTAATTCATCTCAAGTGGATCTCTATAGTCGACGCTACACCCGCCGAAATACTTGGGTATACTTTTATCCTCTTTAAATAAAGATAAAATTAAACAAGAACATAAAATATAAAATTAAGAAGAATAGTCAGGAAATCTCTGAAAAGGGAGAGTCATGAGAAAGACAACAAATAATCTAACGACTGTCACTAAGCATTGCGCCTGATTACACAGAAGAATTCACGGAACAGAGCAGAGAACAGAGAAAAAAGATCCACTGCACAGGGGATCTCTGTACACGAGTTTGTATATTTCAGATAAGTCCGGGGTGGGGGGAAAGATGGATTTTTCCATAAACAGCCTTGGGACACATGGCTTGCCCGTTGGGGAAAAAAATAAGACTCGATCTCTATTTCACGCCTTGCGTTCAGCTGAATTCCATACACAGCAGAGATTTAAGCACGGAAAAGATAAAACCATAAAAACACTGGCAGGGGAAAGCACCATACAACACTCATAGACTATAAGGGCGGGAAGGAGGAGAGTGGAACTATGACTATCTTACTATGACCTAAAACACTGCTCATCTCATCAGGACGGGGCTCATCACAGGCACACAGCCCACGAGAGCATCTGTGATTTGTACTCGGTACCTTACGCAAACTTGAAATCCATTCTGCCTTCTTCCTCCCAGGTCACCGTCTATTGAACTACCATTTGCGTCTCGGCAGGTGGAGCGTGGTAGAGAGAGAGAGAGAGAGAACTCTCTGCAGGAGCCCGTGGCTCACGCCCGTCATCCTAGCTACTCAGGAGGCCGAGATCTGAGGATCGCGGTTCAAAGCCAGCCCGGGCAGGAAAGTCCGTGAGACTCTGCTCTCCAATAAACCGTCAGAAAACTGGAAGTGGCGCTGTGGCTCAAGTGGTAGAACGCCTTGACTTGAGCCGAAGAGCTGAGGGACAGCGCTCAGGCCCTGAGTTCGAGTCCCACAACCGACAAATTTTTAAAAAATGAACAGATGAAAGAAAGAAAACATAAGAAAGTGAGTGAGAAAGAGAGAGAGAGAAAGAGAGAGAGAGAGAGAAGGAAGTTTTATTCTTGGGGTCAGGCCTGGGACCTGAAAACGATCCACTCTGAGCTCCCCCGCATCCCCATCCTCCTTCCCGGACCTCCATCCCCTCCGGATCACCCCATCAGAAAACCCACCACGCACGGGCTGCTCTGCATGGGGCCAGCACGCACGCGGGCGGTTCTGCTATCTGAGGTGGACAAATTTCCGGAACAGGAGAAGACACATCGAATTAATATTAATATCAAATCAAGCCTCCTCAATAAGAATCAGTCTGCTGTGACAGGGCCCATCTCCAGCCCCGGCCATCTCCCGATTCAACCCATTACCGCCACGCTGACCTCCCTCACCCTATCTGCGCCATCGGTGGGGCCCCATGAATAATACAGCCCGCGGGACTCGAGGTGGAGGGGGAGGTGGGGGGGGGGGGGAGAGACGGCACTGCCCCTCCCCGGGAAGTTCCGGACATTTCCAGTTCCTACTAGGTTTAGAAGATGATGTCACCCAACTGCCCAAGACAACAGGGACACTAGGACAATCAAGTGTTTCTCTATATGCATGTGTGCTTACACACACACACACACACACACACACACACACACACACACTGGGGTTGGGGGGAGAGACCGAGATAAAACAGAGACGGGAGGAGGCAAAGGAGGAGGAGGAAGAGGAAGAAAAGGAGAAAGTAGAGGACATAGAGAAAGAGGAGGAGGAGGAAGAGGAAAAAGTGGTGGAAGAAGAGGAGGAAGAGAGTAACCAGAGGAGGAGAAGAACTGGAGAAGAAAAGGAAGGCGAGGAGGAGGGAGGAGAGGAGGAGGAAAAGAAGAGGAAGGGAGACAGGAGGAAGAGGAGGAGAGGATCAGGAGGAGAAAAAGGGGAGAAGAGCAGGAAGAGAAGAGGAAAAGAAAGAGGAGGAGGAAGAAGAGGAAGGTATATGGGAGGGAGAGAGGAGAGAGAAGGCAGAAGAGAGGAGAGAAGAGAGAGGAGAGGGGAAGGGAGAGGGGAGAGGGGAGGGGAGAGGGGAAGGGAGAGGGGAGAGGGGAGGGGAGAGGGGAAGGGAGAGGGGAGGGGAGAGGGGAAGGGAGAGGGGAGAGGGGAGGGGAGAGGGGAAGGGAGAGGGGAGAGGGGAGGGGAGAGGGGAAGGGAGAGGGGAGGGGAGAGGGGAAGGGAGAGGGGAGGGGAGAGGGGAGAGGACAGAGGGAAAAGGAAGGGAGGGGAGGGGAGAGAGGGCACAGTGGCACACACCTGTAATCCCAGCACTCCTGGGATGGAGGCTGTAGGGTTATAAGTTCAAGCCCCACCTGATTCTTAAAAATAAAAAAAAAACCAAAAACCTTCCTGTATCTAACATCTTCGGTTTTCAGTTTTCTTCTCTGTAGAAAAAAATAAATGAAAAGGAGATAAAGCCAGGTGCCGGTGGCTCCCGCCCGTCAGCCCAGCTACTCAGGAGGCTGAGATCTGAGGATCCCGATTCGAAGCCAGCCTGGGGCAGGAAAGTCTGTGAGAGTCCTACCTCCAATGAACTACCGAAAGCTGGAAGGAGAGCTGCGGTTCAAGGGGTAGAGGGCTAGCCTTGAGCAAAGGAAGCTGGGAAACAGTGCCCAGGCCCTGAGTTCAAGCCCCATGACCAACCAAAATAATAATAATAATAATAAATTGGTCATGGATCTAACTTGTCCCTTCTCTTGAGTTCCATTCAGTCTGCTTTTCACCCTCTCTTCTTTCCAACACGCGCACGCACACACACACACACGCACACGCACGCACGCACGCACACACACACGCACGCACGCACATACACACACACACGCACGCACGCACACACACACACACGCACACACACAGTTTCAATGCTCATTCATCTTAATGGACTAAAGACTCAAGACTCTTCAGTTTCTCAGAAAGGAAACAAGCCACCTCCAGACAGATAAAAAACAAATAAACAAACAGAAAATAAGATGTCACGGCAAACTAGAAGCTTCCACATGCAGGACACGGGAAGGGAGATGTTGAAGCACAAGACTTGAGCCGGACAAAAGTTTCCAGAACCTTCCACAGGAGCAGGTACCCGCCATTTTCAAGAGAGACTTAACACCTGTCAGGACTTCCTCTCTCTCTCTCTCTCTCTCTCTCTCTCTCTCTCTCTCTCGGCCATCCTCGTGGCTCCACTCCACTTGGAGATTTGTCCGGAAAAGTGAAGATGTTTAGTTTCCCATGACATCTTATTTTCTGATTCACTGCACAATGCTATTTTCACCGGGGCAACCAAGCTGTCTGATAAACTTTGAAAAACATTCAAGCCTAGGCCTGACAGTGGAGAGAAAGAAGAAGAAAATAAAAAGAGAGAGAGAGAGAGAGAGACTCGGTTGCACTCGGAGCTTTCTAGATTTCTTTCTTTCGCTTTCTTCCATGTTTGATCTGGCCGGCTAACCAGTTCGATGCAATTATTACTTTTTTGAAGGTAGGATGGGAAGAGCGTGGCGCGGCTTGTCTAATGGGGGAAATCCTACATGCCCCGCAGAGACCCTGCCCCAGAGGATGGATCCTGAGCGCAGAGAGACCGGAGAGCGCTAGGGTGAGCGGCTGCTACTTCACCCCAGCTTGAGTCAGAGCCCTGACTACAACGCGCCACGGGTCATCTACCTGTCCCTTCCAGCCACGGGTCATCTACCCGTCCCTTCCAGCCACGGGTCATCTACCCGTCCCTTCCAGCCACGGGTCATCTACCCGTCCCTTCCAGCCACGGGTCATCTACCTGTCCCTTCCAGCCACGGAACATCTACCCGTCCCTTCCAGCCACGGGTCATCTACCTGTCCCTTCCAGCCACGGGTCATCTACCTGTCCCTTCCAGCCACGGAACATCTACCTGTCCCTTCCAGCCACGGGTCATCTACCTGTCCCTTCCAGCCAGGCAGAGGCCCCTGCGTCTGAAGAGTGTGTGCGCCACGCAGCGCAGGCGTGAGGGGGAAATCATGTCAGAGATCAGTGGAGAACACAGAAGGATGGTTCGGGATGGAGCTGTATTTCTCCGGGGAAGTACTGAGAACCGAAGGAAGTCACCGCCCAGTGTCTACATTTTTACCACCTCCAACAAGGTGTCCCTGGATGTCTCGTCCAGTCCTGTCTGCTTTTTTAATTTCGTAGAGAGTTGAATTTATCTTCTCCTGGACGGGCAGTCTCTTGGGCAGGAGAGAAGGAAGCAATTCAAGAATCAGAAGAGGAGCCGGGCACCGGTGGCTCACACCCGTCCACCTAGCGACTCAGGAGGCTGAGATCTGGAGAATCGTGGTTCAGAGCCAGCCCGGGCAGGAAAGTCCGTGAGACTCTCATCTCCAATGAACCACTCAGAAAACCAGAAGTGGCGCTGTGGCCCAAGTGGTAGAGCGCTCGCGTTGAATGAAAAAGCTCAGGGACAGCGCCCAGGCCCTGAGTTCAAACCCTAGGACTGACACAGACACACAGACACACAGATACACAGACACACACACACAGACACACACAGACACACACACACACACACCCTAGGGAAGGAGACAGAAGCCCCAATCATTTCCTAGCCATCTAGAGACGTCTCTGGGCTCATGAGAATCAGAAAACCGGAGTGAGTTCTGCACAGGCCATGGACCCACGGGAGTGTGTCACTTGGGGCTCTGTGGGACGGGGCAGGGGGGGCGGGGGCTGTAGAGGAACAGGCTTCAAGGAGGGGATGATACGTGCCCGAGAAGCAGGAGGGCACCGCGCAGCCCGGCCTGCTCGTGTGTGTGTGTGTGTGTGTGTGTGTGTGTGTGTGTGTGTGTGTGTGTGTGTGTGTGTGTGTGTGTGTGTGTGTGTGTGTGTGTGTGTGTGTGTGTGTGTCACGGGGTCCCCGCGCAGATCCAACACCCGCAGCGTGGAGCAGCAGGCCCCCCTCCCCCCTTCTTTGCCCTTACTATGGGTGTCTTAATAGTTGTCTGACAGAAGGGGTGGGGGGGAGGGAGAAAGGGAGGTAATTAACGCTCCTTGTAATGCTCCGTGTTTAGGTTTGTAATCCTCCTGGCAGGTTGGCCCGCGAAGCGGGGGGAAAATCCCACTGGAGTAGCATAATCGCTTGCTCGCCGGTGCGCAGAGCCACGGTGTTCCAATTCATAAAGAGTTTTGCGTCGGTTGTTTTTGTTGTTGTTGGGTTGTTTTGTTTTTTTTCTCTTGCAGGAACACCAAGGGCTTCCTGGAGAGCGTGGGTGATTGAAAAGAGCCCGCCGCTCCTCCCGGGCTGCGGCCTGCCTGCCTGCCTGCCTGCCGGGAGCCGCCAGGTAATACAAGGCAGAGGGAAGGGGGGTATAAATGTCACCGTCTTGGCAAAGTGCCACAGAAGCAGCCTGGCCTTTGGGCCCACAGAAGGGACAGCTTCTGCCCAGCGGGGGTCAATAATCCTGAGGTTACTGCAGCCCTGAGATGGGTCCATAATCTTCTCCCACCCAGTGGTGCAGGATTTGAACTCGGGGCCTCACACTTCCCAGTCAGACATTTGAGTCACATACACATGTAGTATTTTATATACCTATACCATATACATATATATATACCTATACAAGCGTAAATTTTCAAACCAATATAACACATACACACACGTAATTCTGCCTTCTTTTGGGCCAGTACTGGGGCTTGAACTCAGGGACTGTCCCTGAGCTCTCTCGCCCAAGGCCGGGCGCTCTACCACCTTGAGCCACAGCGCCACTTTGGGTTTGCTGGTGGTGCATTGGACGTTCCTGCCCGGGCTGGCTGGGAACCCTCTCCTCCTCAGACCTCAGCCTCCTGATTACAGGTGGGAGCCAGCCGTGCCCGGTTCTTTTTTATTATTTTGTTTGTAATTGTCGTTATAAAGGTGATGCACAGAGCTCACAGATACATTAAGCCAGGTAAGGAGCTCATTCCCTTTCGGACAATGTCAGCCCTTCCTTCGCGCTCTCCTGCTTTTCCTTCCCGTGGTACAGCTCCTTCCCCACACCGCGTCTAGTGAGTGCGGCTGCTGGATTTGCTCATCCTTTGTCCCTCCATTTCTGAGACTCCCTTTATCTTCACAAACACCCTGAGCTGCTTCTTTTCTGTGCGCCAGTCCGGGGGCTTGAACTCAAGGCCTGGGCGCTTGTCCCTGAGCTCCTTTTGCTCAAGGCTGGCGCTCTACCCACTTGAGCCACAGTGCCACTTCCGGCTTTTTCTGCGTATGTGGTGCTGAGGAATCGAACCCAGGGCTTCATGCATGCAAGGCGAGCGCTCTGCCACTGAGCCACCTTCCCAGCCTTTTCCTTAGCTTTTCTTGAGGCTGGTGCTCTACCACTTGAGTCACGGCTCCACTTCCAACTCTCTGGTGGTTAGCATTGGAAGAGTCTCACAGATATCCCTTCCCTGACCCCTGACTGGCCTTCAAACCCTCAATCCTCTGACCTCAGCCTCCTGAGCAGCTAGGATTGCAGGCGTGAGCCACCGGCGCCTGGTAATTCCGCCTTGGTAACTCAGCGTTACTTCTTGAACCCTCCCCATGCTGATG
>NW_024871019.1:2137500-2175000 GCF_019054845.1 Dipodomys spectabilis | reverse complement strand
GACAGCGCCCAGGCCCAGAGTTCAAGCCCCAAGACTGGAAAAAAAAAGAAAGCTATATTATATATTATGTTATACATAATACATCACATATGTTATATATATCACATAGGCTATACACAGTATAACATATATAGTTACACATATATCATATATATGTGATACATTGTATATAGATAATAGTATATGTTATACATATGACATACACATGTAATACGTGACACATATTGACCGTATATTATATGATGTACATTACATCCATGTTATATATAGCATAGACTTTCTTTGTTTTTTTGCTTAACGCAGAAAGCTCACATTCCACGGCCTTGTACCAGCAGCGGACGTGACCGCAAGCTCCCGAGAATCAAGGCGCAAGCACCAGTGGAAGGAATGATGGAGAGATCCTCCCAAGGAGAAAGGAAAAGGGGCGCGTTTCCCGCACTGACTCCTCTGAGCCGGTCATCTCCGGTGCTTTGTCACCAGCCATCCCCGACACACCCGCCCGTGACAGCACTCACGTTCCCACAGTTCACGACCGGAGCACGCTGACCTCCAGCCAGGGCTCGGGCGGGGTGGGCTCTGGGGCGCCGTGTGGTTCACTGGGGCCCACGCGGCTCTGCAGCCGCTAGCTCTCCAGCCTGCAGGGTCTGAGACGCGTCACCTGCCTGGGCAATGATGGCTGGAGTTCTGGGCTTAGTGAGGACTGTGAACCAAGGCGCCCACTGGACAGGAAGCCTGTCCAACGTGGCAGCTCGGGGCCGTGAGGTCAATATCCCTCCCGCAAGGAAAGGGAACAGAACCTCCTCCCCCATGTCTAACTGGTACCAGGAGTCACGGGGCCTGGCAGAGACCTTGGACCTCATCACCTCACAGAAAAGAGCTAAGAATAGGCCGCCATCTTTAATCCACCATATGCTTTTTGGGGCCAACCATGAAGCTTGAACTCACGGCCTGGGCGCTGTCCCTGAGCTCTTTTTCGCTCAGCGCTCTATCACTTTGAGCCACAGCGCCACTTCCGGTTTTCTGGTGGTTTGTTGGAGAGTCTCACGGACTCTCCTGCCCCAGGCTGGCTTTGAACCGCGATCCTCAGACCTCAGCCTCCTGAGTAGCTAGGATGACAGGCGTGAGCTGCCTGGCTTATTTTTTACAATGATTGGAGAAATGAATGAATCTGACTGACTAGGCTTTCTTTTGGCAGAACTGAATCAAGAAACTTGTCTGTATTCACCAAGCTGACAGGGAGCAATAGGTGTTTGTTTTCTTTTCAGGAAATTCTGAGCTCCTTGGGCAGAAGGAATGTTATTCACCACAGCATCATCGCTTTGTCTTTCACAGCCTTGGGGTTATGGCCTGGGACTTGCTTTCTAGATGCTTCCTCTCTTTTACTCAAGGGAAGGTAGTCCCTCTTTGCTTCTAGGTTTCCAGCTTTGAGGAAATGAGTTCAATATTCTCTTCCCTGAGATTGAGTTGCACGGGATTATGGAGGCCGGGCAGAGAGGAGTCACTTAGGGGAGTGACTGACAACAGGGCCGGGAATTTCTTTCTCTTGTTTAATAGTGTTTTGCATCTGCCAAGTGCCAAAAAAATAAAAATCTGACTTCCGCCAACAAGCGTCTTTTACACAGATCTGTGGGAAGGAAATTTGTTATCCCTGTGCAATTTCCATCAGAGCCAATTCCATTAACTCCTGCGCCCCTGTTTCTCCACGCACACCCCACCCCGTAGCCCCCCGAAGTCCGCTTGCATTATGACCGGGCATTCAGCAACGAGCCTTGAATCAACTTTGCACTGATTTCCCCACACTGCCATTATTGGCTGGTCTCCATTATGAAGCAGATGAGCATTTTCGGGGACAATTAGACGGGGTGGAGTAGAATAAAGAGTGAGGTTGGCCGGGAGATTCTGGAAACCTTTGACGCTTTAGGTGATTCATTTTCTTCCAAGGAGGCTGCCCTACAATACGCTTTTCTTTGGGAGCCTTGTCTGGGTCCCCTGTTTCAATTAGTGACAATGGCTGGAGGCTGGAGAATGGGGAAGAATGTCTTCCTGGCGTCCTTGTCCCACACCGAGTCTGGCCATCGAGGGACAATGGGACAGGGCAGGGGTGGGTAGGAGCGGGGCAGGGGAGCAGATGGGAGGGAAAGCAACCGGCTTTTCTATTCTTTTTTTTTTTTTTTCTCCGCAGAGAGGCCCTAAGCTGGTGGAAAAGAGCTGAGACAGGGAAGAGAGCCCTGTGCTATTGGACGGCACCGGCTTCGACCTTGCCCACAGCGAAACAGAACACGAGACACCCACGGACGGCCCTGACCCCGGAAGGCAAAGAGGAGAGGTACAGGGAGCCGTGGAGTTCATCGCCCCCAAAAGAGCCACAGCCTCCTCTGTGGTGGATGGGCAGGCGTAAAGGGTCATCTGTCTCCTTCAATTGGGGTAGATCCAGCTGATCAGAGCCATTTTTCTCCCCTCCCAATACCTATGTAATCTTTTGTTAAGACTCTCTCATTCCAGACAGGCTCACGCCTGTCATCCCAGCTACTCAGCAGGCTGAGATCTGAGGATCCGGGTTCAAAGCCAGTCCAGGGAAAGAAAGTCCCTGAGACTCTGATCTCCAGTGAACCACCAGGAAACTGCAAGTGGCGATGTGGTTCAAAGTGGTAGAGCGCTCGTCTTGAGCAGAAGAGCTCAGGGAGAGTGCCCAGGCTCTGAGTTCAAGCCCCAGGATGGAAAAAAATAAATAAATCTCATTGTTACTAGGACTCGTGATCGAAGGGTTTGTCTTGACAAAGCCTGGTACTGCCAGGCGCCCGTGGCTCACGCCTGTCATCCTAGCTACACAGGGAGGCTGAGATCTGAGGATCACCATTCAAAGCCAGCCTGGGCAGGAAAGTCTGTGAGACGCTTATCTCCAAATAAACTACACAGAAAAAGCCTGGATTGGCGCTGTGGCTCAAGTGGTAGGGCGCTAGCATTGAGCACAGAGAGGCTCAGGGAGGCAGCGCCCAGGCCCAGCATTCAAACCCCAAGACTAGTTTAAAAAAAAATAGTTTGGCCAGGTGATAATGTCAGACACCTGTAATCTTCACCACTCAGGAGGCTGAGATCTGAGGATCAGGGTTTGAAACCAGCCCAGGCAAGAAAGCCCACGAGACTCTTATCTCCAATCAACTACTCAGAAAAAAGCCGGAAGTGATATTCTTGCTCAAGCGGTAGAGCACTAGCCTTGAGCACAAAGATGCTCAGAGACAGCACCTAGGCTCTGATTTCAAGACCCAGGACTGGCACATGCATGCACGCGCACACGCACACGCACACACACACACACACACACACACATTGGATTCTATTCAGTGAGTTAGGAGATATTTCTGTAACGACCCCCATTGCTCATGACTGAGATGCTCTCTCTCCCTCCCTCCCCCCCCCACCCCCCCCTCTCTCTCTTTCTCTCATTTGGGTCCTTTTGCAGCAGTGCTCTTCTGATATTTTCTTCCACAGCTCTCGGCCCCAGAGTTGAGACCCAGTTCTTCGTCTTGTGGGAAGATCTTTGGGAAGAGCAACAGGTGGAGAGCAACCACCTTCTCCCTAGCAAACGCTCCAGGCCCCAGGCCCTAGCCCCTTTGCTCAGAGACAAGGCGGACATCCGGGCCACTGACCCCACCCCCACCCCCCGCCAGCTCTGCCCTGCAGCGTGCAATTTATATAATGTGAGCAACCCACACTCAAAATGCCATTTCGGAGGCTGGGAAGGTGGCTCCGTGGTAGCGTGCTGGCCTAGCACTGGGTTCGATTCCTCAGTATCACAGACACAGGAAAAAGCCCAAAGTGGCGCTGTGGCTCAAGTGGTCGAGCACTAGCCTCGAGCAAAAAGCAGCTCAGGGACAGCGCCCAGGCCCTGAGTTCAAGCCCTCGCCAGCCCTTCTCTGTCCGAGCCCCAGCCTGCCCAGCTCTCGCTGCCCTCCGGAAACCTCAGCTCCAGCCAGCGACGGGTTTGACAAATCTCTCATTCTCCTTTTCATTGATTAATTAATTAATTAGACCAAGCATGGGATCCAGCATTGGTACCTGATGCTTTAGCTCAGGGCAAGGGTTCTACCATCTGAGCCACACCTCAGATGAGCCTCACGGACGTTTCCCGCCCGGGCTGGCTTCGAACCACGATCCTCAGATCTCAGCCTCCTGAGGAAGCGAGGATGGCAGGCGGGAGCCACCGGCGCCCGGCCACGCCCGCTGTTTCTGTGTATAGTCCTGAGGGGGGCATGTTCTTCTTCTCAGGCCCTCGATGCCTTCCTGCCCCTACGATGACCACTTCCTGAGAGCGATTTTTTATTCTTAGACCACTGAGTTTTCTTCGGCCTCATCGGTTCCCAACCGTTTCTGATCTTCCCTCTCTTCTGGTACTCTTCCTGAGCCTTTGAAACATATATATTTTTTTCGGTCCTTTCTCAAGAATTTAAAATGCCTGAAAGAAGGCTGATGTGGGTCGAGAAGGTGCCCGGAGACCCACTCTCCTCTCTCCCTCTCATACCTACCCAGAGAGGGTAGGTAACTCGGCAGGCTCACACAGCCAGGAGGGAAATGGTTGGGAAGATCTGGGTTTTGATGACATGTCCCCTAGGCCTTATTGGAGATGAGGGCACAGAAGGAAAGGGGGGGTCCTCATTTTACACATTAACGCCCGGGGACTCCCTAACCTCAAACTACAGATGCTACCCTACCACAGGATAAAGTAAGTTAAAAATATTTCAAGTCAAAATTGCATTTAACCGGGCACCGGTGGCTCACGCCTGTCATCCTAGCTACTCGGGAGGCTGAGATCTGAGGATCATGGTTCAAATCCAGCCTGGGCAGGAAAGTCCAAGAGACTCTTATCAACAATGACCCCACTTAAAAAAATATATAAAGCAGGGCTGGGAAGGTGGCTCAGTGGTAGAGTGTTTGCCTCGCATGCATGAGGCCCTGGGTTCGATTCCTCAGCACCGCATACACAGAAAAAGCCGGAAGTGGCACTGTGGCTCAAGTGGTAGAGCACTTAGCCTTGAGCTGAAAAGCTGAGGGACAGCAGCGCCCAGGTCCAGAGTTCAAGCCCCACGACCGACAAAAATAAAAAAGTTGGGATCCAAGAGGTAGAGCATTAGCTTTGAGAACAAAAGATCAAAGTCAATATCCAGGCCCTAAGGTCAAGTCTTAGTTTTGACATTAAAAAAAAAAAAAAAGGCAATATTCTCTTGAGGATCAGCAAGGGCTGAAGACCCGTTTTGTATGAATATCTGCGTTTTGGTCGACAGGAGGAGGAAGGAGAGTCTAGGAGAATAAATCGATGTAGGATGAAATGGATCCATCCCTTCCCGGCGGTCTTGATGTGGAGTTGTGCAACGAGGAGGATTTCGCAGTTCGAGACCCTGCACGTGGTTGTACTATCAACATGGATGGAAGCGGCCCCCTGGGGCAATGCTGGTACGCGTGAACCCCGAGTTTGACCAAGATTTCTGGGACTACTCTGCTCCCCGTGGGTTATGAGGAGCTAAATACGAGGAGGCGGCTGAAGAAAAGGGGGGGGGGGGGTTGCATGAGAGGAACTGGCAAAAGCTATGGGGAGGGGACAGAGAGGATGCAAATCCTTGAACTGAGCCTGATTGGGGGGTGATACGCAGATAGACAGATGGATGAAAAGATCGTCTGCCAGGATAATAGAGTAACTAGCGGCCTTGAACACGGGACTGTGTAATAGGAATGAAACAATGCAGTCTTTTTAGAACAGAGAATAATGCCCGTCAGAGGCGATGTTTAAATGAGAGAATGCTCTATCGTGGAAGTACGGGAGGCCTGAGCTACCTTGTAATTCAGAGAGAGAGAGAGAGAGAGGGAAAAGCACCAGTGACCTTACCCAAAGCCCACAGCTAAGAGAAGGGAGAAGAGCGCGAGGTCAGATTATCAGTCTCCTTGGAGTGAAGCCAGTCTTTGGCAAGTGTGGCTGTGTTCTTACAGGACCACCTTAAACAACAAAGTCTAACGCATGCACAAAAGCCAAATCATCAAGGAGCACCTAGTTGCATCCATGAGATGCTAAGTGGTTTGTTCTTTACGACACAAACACCCTGCCCTCCTGTAGATTTGGGCGTGAGCATGAGTGTGTGCGTGTGCATATGTATGTGTGTGTGTGTGTGTCCTGGGACTTGAACTCTGGGCCTGGGCGCTGTCCCTCCGCTCTTCAGCTCAAGGAGAGCGCTCTACCCCTTGAGCCACAGCACCATTTCTGGTTTGGGGGTGGTTTATCGGAGATCAGAGTCTCACGGACTTTCCTGCCCGGGCTGGCTTTGAGCCGCGATCCTCAGGTCTCAGCCTCCTGAGTCGCTAGGATGACAGGCGGGAGCCGCCGGCGCCTGGCATAGATTTGTTGCTGCTGGTGGTTTCCTTTTAGTTCTTTATCCACTGACTTCCCTGGCTGGTGCAAATAGACTTTTTTTTTTTAAACAGAGATTGAGTTTCCTTTCCATCCTTCCACCTCTTGTGTCCTTGTCAGAAGTTCTGCAGAGCTTTGTCTCTAAGTCACGCCTCCCGCTACCTGCAGACATTCTTATTTGGGTGTGGGTTCTGAGTCTTAATACGCTTTTAAGATATTGATAGAGAGTGGCCACCTTTGATTCATTTCACCAACCCTCACCTGGAGGTTTGAGACCCAATGCAAAATAGTAATAATAATAGTAGTAGTAATCATCTAAAAGGCTCCCAAAAAGCAAATGCCTCATTAGGAGCAATTAGTTTGATGCACCCAGATTTCCACACGGCTGTGTGTGTGTGTGTGTGTGTGTGTGTGTGTGTGCGCGCGCGCACGCACACGCACAAGTGTGCATGTAGCACTTAGTCCTTTTGAACTTAGGACAAAGGATCAAACTGGGTTTCACCTGATCAAAGCAGTGGAAACAATTCCCGGGTGTAAAAGCAGTATCAAAGAAGTCCTCCCCCACCCCCCACCCCACCCCACCCCGCCCCGCTATCCTACTTTGGAGCCCTACAAGAACTTTTAAAAGGAAGATGACTTGATTCCAACCTTCATTTCCATCACCTGAAACTTTAAAAAGAAGAAAACCCCAATGGGCAACATTTCTCTGACTTTTGTGACCAGGTTTTCTACCGCCAAAGATTAAAGATAATACCCCCCCCCCAATTATAATATTGACGGAGAGCTCTCCCTCACGCCGGCCAGTATTGTCTGTAGAAAGACTTGCAGAGATCGCTTCGATAATTGATGTTCATTAAGGAGGAGAATGGAGGAGATTAAAGGTAGCAGGGGTGAACAGCCCCTCATTTTCATTTTTTTTTTTTTTTTGCAAAACTTGTGCTACCTTTTATGCAACCTTCCTGAAACCATTATTATGTCATAATAATCATAACAATATGAAAAGGAGGTGTTCTGTCCAAGTGAAGCCAGACAGCGAATGCAGACACAAGGACCTATTTTCTCTCCGGGCGAAGTGGCGTAGATTAAAGGTGGCCGGAGACGGGCGGCGTTTAAAGCGGCTCACATCTCCAAAGGGTATTATTTATTCACAAATTGATTAGGGTTGGAAATGAAAAATGGTTGAGTTGGTGGGAACATTACGGCGAGGCCTTTAAAGCGTGAGGTGCTGGGGGGTCGGGGGGGGGGGGGGAGGTTGGGAGATGAAAAGAGACTTTTCACTTTATCTTTTCCTTAGCATGCAGACAGAGATCAAAAAAATCAAATCAAATAAAAAGCCCGGTGTCTAATGAGCCTAGCCGGCGGCGTGGCTCTTTTCCTGTGATTTTGGGGGGTTCAGGGAAGACATGTTGGGGGACAATGGTTCCCATTGCTAGAGGCAGAATTAGATTGGGCAAAAAGCTTTTTTTTTTTTGGAGGGTGGCGATTTCCAAAAATGGCCGTGGAACTTCGTGACACACGGACAGCCAGCACCCCGAATCCCTAGCTGCCCACTTGATTCCAGTCCGACCAACCGGCTTCAAGAACTCAAGGGGGGCCGGGAAGGTGGCTGAGGGGTAGAGCGCTTGCCTCCCATGCCTGAGGCCCTGGGTTCGATTCCTCAGCACCACATAAGCAGAAAAAGCCTGAGGTGGCGCTGTGGCTCAAGTGGTAGAGCGCTTGCCTTGAGCTGAAGAGCTGAGGGACAGCGCCCAGGCCCAGAGTTCAGGCCCCACGACCGGACCCTTCCCCCACCCCAAAAAAAAAGAACACTGAGGTGGCTCAGCCGGGGGATGGGAGGGGAATCTCTTAAAGGGTGGAAGAAAAGAAAAAAAAATCTGAACAAAATGAGCGAACTGTCTTTTTTTTTTTTTTTTTTGGTCCGGTCGTGGGACCTGAACTCTGGGCCTGGGCACTGTCCCTCAGCTCTTCAGCTCAAGGCTAGCGCTCTACCACTTGAGCCACAGCGCCACTTCCGGCTTTTTTTCTTTTTGCTTATGTGGTGCTGAGGAATCGAACCCAGGGCCTCAGGCATGCAAGGCAAGCACTCTACCACTGAGCCACCTTCCCAGCCCGAGTGAACTGTCTTGAAATAACAAAGCTCAGGATCCCACCTTCATGGATGGAGACGCAGACACCCAGAAACACGGAGACGGGGCTGGAACTAAAGATGGACCTGACCCCGCTCGGTCCAAAGAGGAAATTCTTTCACTATGTTTTGATTATTCTTTTGTTCAGGACAACGCGACAAGCCCAGAGCTAGACACTTCGGTGGACCTGACTGTCCATCCAGAAAGAGACCCCCCCCCCAAACAAAAACAAAAACAAAACTGGCCCAAACTTCCACCGTGTCTCCCCAGACTGTATCAGAACCAACCGACGCACATCCTTGCTGGAGAGAAGCAAAGTCATCCTCTTCCCGCTAGGTTAAGAACGAAATCATATGACAATAAAGGAGTCTAATGCTACCTCAGCCTAAAAACACCAGGGGTGTGGGGTGAAGGGGGGTGGGGAGAGGAAGAGACACTAGTCTCTGCATATAAAAAAAGAAGAAGAGACTTTCGGGGTGTCAAACAGCGACGCCAAGCCCCATTTCATAGACAAGAGTTGGTGGTTGTTTGGTTCGGCTGGTTTGGGGTTTGTTCCCCCCCACCCCGCTCTCCCCCTCCTCCCGCCCCCCAGGACTGGAATTGATTGCCGTTGAGATTATGATACCATTAAAATTCACTCTCCCCATAAACTAATGCTGCGGGAAAAGGTTGACGTTTATAGCCGGTTCTACAAGGGACATATTTCAGGGGGAAAGTAAGTCCTAATGGGCAAACTTTATCTCAGGAAAAGCCACATCTAGAAAACTGGGGTGGGGGAGAGGAAGAGGAGGAGGAAGAGGAAGAGGAGGAGGAAGAGGAAGAGGAGGAGGAAGAGGAGAAGGAGGAGGAGGAAGAAGAGGAGGAGGAGAGGTTTGTCTCAGAGGGCTGTTTATATTTCTGGCAATAATGGGTGTATGGATGCTAAATTTCAAAGACTTTAACTATATATATATATGTATATATACACAAACACACACATATATATAAATCTATTGGCCTTTGACAAAAATCAATCCCAACCCCATAAACCAAGAAGTCATCCGCTTGATATTAATGAGGCCCACATTTGCATTTATTTGTCTCTTACACTAGACAAACCATTAATTTCCTGTTTATGCCTCCTTTGAAGTCTGAATGCCCGTAGATAGATGGCTTCATCGAAATCTCCTGCTGCTGCATTAATATTTCGCTATAAATGATAAATTTTATCGTTGTTGGGTTTTTCCCCCCCACAACACCCCTCTTTTATGTGAAGAAAGCTGTGCGAATACAAGCAGTAAGTCTTCAGGCCTGAAAGCCCTGCTCTGCTCCTTCCTTCCCTCATTCCTTCCTTCCCTCCCTCCTTCCTTCCTTCCCTCCTTCCCTTTATTCCTTCCCTCATTCCTTCCTTCCCTCCTTCCCTCTTTCCCTCCTTCCTTCCTTGCTTCCTTCCTTCCTTCCCTCCTTCCTTCCCTTCTTTCCCTCCCTCCCTCCTTCCTTCCCTCCCTCCTTCCCTCCCTCCTTGCCTTCCCTCCTTCCTTCCTTCCCTCCCTCCTTGCTGCCTTCCTTCCCTCCTTCCCCCCTCCTCCTTCATTTTAATACTCCTCAGCAAGGGTCATTAAAACCCGCCCTATCTTTGAAGTCAGGATGATGCACATCTCCTCAGCCCATCAACCGTTCTTGGGGGTCCACGGGAGGTGGGGAGGCATAGTTCATCTGGTCACAGCTGATGTTCTTAACTGACACTCCAGCCCACGCCGGTCTGACAGCATTATTTCCATCTTGACCATGAGCCTCATTCACCGGGGTTTCAGAAGGAGAGGCGTTTTGAGAGGTTTGAAGGAGAAATGGCAGGGAGGCCTTGTCACTGGGGGGCGGGGGTGGGGAGGAGAGGGAAGATATCAAGATATCGTGATACTGGTGGTGAAGATGAGGCTGGTGGTGGTGGTGATGATGGTCGTGGTGGTGATGTTGATGGTAGTTGGATTTGAATTCAGTGCCTTACGCTAGCTAGGCGGGTTCTCTACCACTTGAGTCACGTCTCCAGCCCTCCTTACCCAGGGTTAACCTTGGATGATGATCCTCTGACCTCAGCTTCCCACCTAGCAGGGATTCCAGGCACACCCCACCATGCTCGGCTTATTGGTTGAAATGGAGTTATCACTAACTTTATTTATTTATTTTGCCGCCATGGAGCGCAATTCTCCAAATCTCCATGCCTGGCGTGGCCGGGATTGTAGGTGTGAGCTGCCGTGCCCAGCTTCTGTTCCAGGGTTTCCATTTCAGCCTCTCTCCACTCCCCCAGCCATCCTCAAGATGGACGTTACCTGATTCTCAGGTGTCGCTCTGTGGGAGTCTGTGTGCTTTCTCCCGTACCGATTCTACTTAGCTCTGCGCCATCGAGAGGTGAGTTTGGGCCAGGGAAATTATCAGCGCAGACATTCTATAAATAATGTAGCTTTATGATTTTTTTTTTTGGTCAGTCCCGAGGCTTGAACTCAGGACCTGGACGCTGTCCCTGAGCTTCTTTTTTGCTCAAGGCGAGCGCTCTACCACTTGAGCCACAGCGCCACTTCCGGCTTTCTCTGATTATGTGGTGCTGAGGAATCGAACCCAGGGCTTCGGGCTTGCTAGGCGAGCGCTCTACCACTGAGCCACCTTCCCAGCCCCAGTAATGTCTTTAAATAGGATTAAAGTACACTCTGTCCAGCAATCCATGCATGCTCCAGTGTTACCGTATGGGGTATTAGTAAGAAACGGGGGAATAATCAGCCTAAGTATCATTGTTCCTGAGTTCTCCTAAGTAATAGGGAAACTGAGCCAAATGTCTGGTACATGAACATGGCGCAAAGGGTTCTGGGAATGGCAGGTGGAGGGGACTGCAGGGGGGGGGGAGGGGGGGGAGGGGGGACGGGGGAGACCCGGAGGAGGGAGGGAGAGGCCACAAATGTTCAGAGAAAGGGAGACCACATCTGGGTCACTATGAGAAGCAGTTAACCGCGGCTGAAGACAAACCATGACTCCTTTGCACTCTAGGTGTCCGTGTGTCAGGCAGGGGATACAGGAAAACACGAATCTGCACGGCGGGGAGGGGGTGGGGGGGTGGGGGGGATGCCCAACGGAGACCCGAACACACACCACGGGCTGACCTGCTTCCCGGACGGCCCGCAAGCCTCAAGACATTTGCAGATAACACCATGCAAACCCAGGCCCAGCTTTTCCAACCGGGAGACTGGGAGCATTTCTTTTTTCATGAAGCAAACGCAGCACAGAGAGACCGAGATTACAGATGGGCCGCTTCCCCTTAAAATAGTGATTTTTCACAAACCCTTTAGACGCGTCGATGATGCGATCATTTGGGGGCGACCCCCCCCCGAAAAAATAAGCATCCATAAAAATAAGCATCAGTAAATATATCGCATTCTTAGAGATCAAGGCTTCCCCCCAAAACAGCCACGCGCAAATACATCACAATCCAAAAATTAAAACAGAAGAACAAGAACAAGAATAACACATCACTTACCTGGAGGTCAAGCTCCCCCCAAAAAGCAAGTGTCCAGAAGTGGAGACCGGGGTGGGGGGTGAACTCGTGCAGAAGAGCTCATTCACACCTTGGGTTCAATCCGCAGGGCTGCCAAATAAAAAAATAAAGATTAAAAACAAAGACTCCACAAGCAAACATGCCCCCCCCCCACACACACACATACACACACACGCTGTCCTCTGTCTCCACAAGAGATTGTTCCAGATCTCTGTCACACCCACCACAAGTTGCAGGTGTTCAGCTGCCTTAGACAAGGCGATGTGTTAAATAATACCCAGGGGGGCTGGGAAGGTGGCTCAGTGGTAGAGTGCTCTCCTAGCACGCATGAAGCCCTGGGTTCGATTCCTCAGTATCACAGACACAGAAAAAGCCAGAAGTGGCGCTGTGGCTCAAGCGGTAGAGCGCTAGCCTTGAGCAAAAGCAGCTCAGGGACAGCGTCCAGGCCCTGAGTTCAAGCCCCAGGACTGGGGAAAAAAGAAAAGAGCACCCCAAGACTACTCCAGGGTTTTCTAGAGGGGACCAGACGGGGCAGCGGCTGCTAATAACCGACGCGGTGGGGTTTGGTCGGAGAAGAACGATACCAGAAGCTTGGTGGTGTAGATCTAGAGTTCAAGGACTCAAGGAGAATTGGGCTTGAACTGGGAACGGGGTTCCAGTCTCAAACCTACGGCTGATTCATCTCGCCTGGGGTCCGGAGACAACGATTCTCCCTCCCCTAGACTCAGTTTCCTCATCTGTCAGGTGAGTTTGTAGCAGTTGGCCAAGCCCAGGGGTCTGAGGGAGGAGGGTGATCTATGGCATCAGTGAGTGGCTCCTGCCCCCTGGTGGCGACAGTGGGACTTGCATGCTCCCCTCTCAGCTGGGAGCCAGTGGCCTAGGTATTTATTTATTGGGGGGGGGGGTCACAGTATGGGAATCCCCCCCCTGGGGGCCTTCAAACTGTCCCCCTCCATTCTTCCTTAGAATCAAGAAAGGGAAAATTAATCAACGGAATATTTGCCAGTTTAAAGCAGAGAACCGACGTATCAGCCCTGGGACACTTGTTCCTCAACAATAAAATGTGATGAATATTTACATATAACTATAAATATAGAGTACATGTGATATGCACGTGTTACGTGTTACATATTATATGCATAAAATTATATAATATATTCGGTCCATCTTAAGCATCTTTAAATCAAAGTTTTACTCCCTCTTTTTTTAAAAATCTTGCTCTTTCTTTTGGGAGGGGGACAGTCCTGGGGCTTGAACTCAGGGCCTGGGTGCCGTCTCTGAGCTGCTTCTTTTGCGCAAGGCCAGTGCTCTCGCACTTGAGCCACAACACCACTTCTGGCTTTTTCTGCGTATGTGGATCTGAGGAATCGAACCCTGGGCCTCCATGCATGCTAGGCGAGCACTCTACCACTGAGCCACCTTCCCGGCCCCTCTATGTAACATTTATTTATCAACTTAAGCTCCTCCACAGACAGCTTCCCACCATCAACTAACTAGTTTTCCCAAGCTCCCGTCCGTACGAATCCCGAAAAGTGGGATACAATGGACGTGCTTCCATTTTAAAGAGTATCCGGACGGAAGACGCTAGAATCGCTCACGGCCGTCGTTAAATGAGGAATGCGTTTTATGTGATTTTAGTATCATTCTGATCACAGGGTTTTAACATTCGGGCTGTATCTCAATCCTCTGCGGGCTTCGCTCTCTTCTGGGGTCATACTGTCCCATCTTTGGCCTAGAGAGAATGAACCCCTGTAATTAGACACCGGGGCTCTATTGTTTAGCACTCTCTTTCTCCTTGATCGCTCCTTTGTTATCTAAAGGGACAGATGGACCGGGTCCCCGTTTTATTTATTTCCTGCCCCCGATCAGACTCAGACATCCAGTAGGCAGCCTGGGTCCCTGTCTGCGCACAGGACAGCTGGAGAAAATGGAGTTTCTAAATGACCAGATGGAGAGTGGATTGCTTAGCTATTTCAAGGAGCAAGAAACAACAAAATTACGCGAGAGAGAGGAAAGACACAGGACAAAAGCTACATGATTGAAAATAACTGGTGTAAGGTGGTTGATGCCATAGGCAATAAATACTACTGTAGAACACAGCAGATATGCCCTTCATCTTCCTTTCTCCAAGCATTAAGCCTATTTGAAAACACTTAAAGGGGCTGGAAAGGTGGCTCAGTGGTAGAGTGCTCGCCTCGCATGCCTGAGGCCCTGGGTTCAATTCCTCAGTACCATATACACAGAAAAAGCCGGATGGAAGTGGTACCGTGGCTCAAGTGGTTGAGCGCTCACCTTAGGCTGAAGAGCTGAGGGACAGCGCCCAGGTCCAGAGTTTAAGCCCCACAACAGACAAAAAATATCTATCTATCTAACTAAATAACTAGCCAAGCACTGGGTGGCTCACATCTATCATGCTAGCTACTCAAGAGGCTGAGATTTGAGGTCATGGTTCAACGCCAGCCCAGGAAGGAAAGTCCATGAGACTCTTCTCTCCATTGAACCACCAAAAGCTGGAAATGGAGCTGTGGCTCAAGTGGTAGAGCACCAGCCTAGAGAACAAATTGTTAGAGACAGTGCCCAGACCCAGAGTTCAAGCCCAAGAACTGGTAAAAATAGTAATCGTCAGGCAGCCAGTGGCTCACGCCTGTCATCCTAGCTACTCAGGAGGCTGAGATCTGCGGATCAAGGTTCAAAGCCAGCCCGGGCAGGAAAGTCTGTGAGACTCTTATCTCCAATGAACCACCAGAAGTGGTGCTGTGGCTCAAGTGGTAGAGCGCTCACCTTGAGCTGAAGAGTTCAGGGACAGCGCCCCAGCTGAGAATTCAAGCCCCATGACCAAAATAATAATAAAAATAATAATAATAAGTTGAAGGAGTAGCTCAAGTGGTAGAGCACTAACCAGTGAGCAAAATTGTCAGCTACCAAGTTTGAATCCCCTTCTTGGAATTAGTAATAATAATAAGGTACTTTGGAAGTATAGACAATATTAAATAATATACCTAATTTTTAAGGGAAAATATATGGCACACATACATTTCCTTGCAGCAAGGAGTCCAACGCTCTGTCTGAATTTGGGGTGGAGGGCTGGCCCGCAGTACGGGCTCCAGCTTTCAGGACTACCCTTGCTCCCTACTTTGAGATATGCATTTCCCCTGAACCATACCACAATTGCTCCAGAGGAACTGAGATGTGATCGATCGCTTCCCACTGTGTGATTTCATGGCCTATGGCCTATGACCTGGCCAGCAAGCAGGCAACTCCCCCGTGACTTGACACCGCTTTCTAACACGGGGTCCCCTCTGTTTCAAGTTGGTGAGCAGAACTGTCTGGAAGGCGGTAGGAGGTTCTAGACTCCACACAGGGGCCCCCCAACTCTCCATCACCACAAACCCACACTGAGGTCCCCGCCAAGGTCACACAAGGACACGTTCCCCCCACCCTGTGCCAGCAGATGAGGTAGGCCACGGCTTGCACCCTAGTCGCTCACCAGAAAAGTGGGCTCAAGAAAGCATGCTGCATAAAGATGGGCTTTTCAGGGGTACTCATGTTCTCCCAAGGAAAAAGGAAAGGAGCAGTTCGGTGAGACTGGCCTGGCCTACACAGACAAGGCCTTGGACTAGGCCGCAAGACCAGCTTGCAGCACCAACAGCCAGAGAAACCGCTCAAAGTCTTTTCCCTGCTCCTATTGGTCATCCTATCTGGATCCCTAGCCTATCGGGTGGCGCCTCCACCCTTCAGGGCTCAGCTTCCGCCACCCAGTTGGCTGCTCTCCGTGTCACTCATCTCTGGACCCACCCCTCACAGACACACACGGGAAGTGGTGCTTTGCCTACTTAGACAGGTCTAGCTCTCTGTCCATCCAGTCCAACTGTCAGTCAAAGTTCCCCAGCAGAAGGGAAACCCCGAGATTGTTCCAGTGCTTAGACTCGTTCAGTTGCTCAAAACTTGCCTTCCTCCTTGTGCTCACTCATGGCAGACAGACAGACAGACAGACAGACAGACAGACACAGACAGACAGACAGACAGACAGCTGGATCTTGAACTCAGGGCCTTTCTGCTGCCCGTTAGCTTTATCACTCAAGTTTGTCTCTCTACCTCGTGAACCACAGCATCACTTCCAGTTTTCTTGTGGCTCACTGGAGTCTCATAGACTTTCCTGCCTGGGCTGGCTTTGAACCATGATCCTCAGTTCTCAGTCTCCTGATATGTAGCTAGGATGACAGGCGTGAGCCACCGGCGCCCAGAAATTATTCTAGAACTTTTATTTTGGGGTGTGTGTATGTGTACCAGTCCCAGGGCTTGAACTCGGGCCCTCAAGCGCTCCCTTGGCTGTTTTGTTCAAGGCGGGCGCTCTACCGCTTGAGCCACGGCTCCAGCTTCTGCTCTGAAGACCGACACCCTGGTGGCCACTCTCTTGCCCAACTGCAATGGCCTGGTGAGCCCTCTCAGACTTCTTGGGCCTCCCGTGGAAGAGTCTAGAACAATCTCTGGCTGGTGATGGACGGCGTAGCAGGTGGCATCAAGTGTCTGTCCCTTGTCAACTTCCATCCCGCTTTGTAAACTCAGTGTGGGATTTCTGGAAGCGGAGGAAATCAGACTCCTATCTAGCTGCAGCGAGAGGGTTTGGTGGGTTAAAAAAAAAAAAAAGGAGGAGGAAGAAGATGAATCTTTTTTTTTTTTTTTTTGGTTCAGTGGCACTTTTCAAAAGAAGTTTAATTGAAGTCGGAAATGTGGCCTAAATGGGGAGATACAAGTTTTAATTGAAAAATAATGATAACCACTTAATCACTTTCAAATGAGAGCTGTAATTGCAGGCGGTGCGCACAATGGCCGCAGACAGACAACCCGGGATGGGGCTGGGGGTGGAGGGAGGGGGGAGAGTTTGATTTGCTAATAGTTCCTCCACTTCTCCTCCCTTTTGTCTCCGAGATTAATTCCGGCAAGGGCTATTAGTGCTGTTAATTGGTTCTGTAATTTAGACCCGGGTGCTCAAGTCAATGAATGACGGATGCCCCCTGCTCAGCCAGTGGATGGAAGCACTCCGTCAGAGTTGCTCTGGCCAACGCGACTTCCTGTCCCGGTGGAGTCTCCTGGGGACCCGGGTCCCACCCAGTTCCATCCTTAGGGGGGCGGGAGGGGGGCTCCCCAAGATGTCTTAGGAGACTTGATGGAGTAAATCAAGTGTCTGATCTTGAGATCTCTCCTCCACACCCCAGCACCACGGTTACCACGCTATAGGAGGAGACCCCGGCCACCATGATTCTTGGCTCAGGGAGGATAAACCTCTAATGCCTTCCCAGCCTGGGCCTGGTCTGTCCTGAGTTCAACCCCCAGGACTGACCAACCAACACACACACACACTCTCTCTCTCTCTCTCTCTCTCTCTCTCTCTCTCTCTCTCTCTCTCTCTCTCTCTCTCAATCTAGAATCCCTTGTTTTCATTCCAGTCCCTGGTGATTGAGGATTGAGACTTAGCCAAGGTAAGGGGTGAATACAAGCAATGAATCACGAGACTCCCCCTCCCCAGTGCCTTTGTAGGGAACAGGAGAGGCGGGTGTATTTCCTGAGCATCTACTTTGTCCTACTTCAGGGAAGCAATCCTGGGCTCAGTTCAGAGCCTGTCATCCCCCTGTGGCCTTCTCAGACATGGCCGTGGGATGGATGAGGTCCTCTCCAGGCTAAGAAGGAAGCAGAAGCTTCTGGCTTGAGGTACAAGCGGACCTGGGCTGGCAAGAAGCTGAGCTGGGTTCAGATCTTAGAGGTGTCATGAACTCCACCCAGTTGAGGGGAGAGGGAAAAGACCTGGTGAAAGTACGGCAAGCCGGAGGGATCTAAATACTGCAGCTCATCTGGTGCTGGTAGCTCACACCTGTAATCCTAGCTCAGAGGATCTAGGTTCGAAGCCAACCCCCGGGCAGGAAAGACCACGAGACTCTCATGGCCGACAAACCACCAGAAAACAGAAGTGGCGCTGTGGCTCAAGCGGTAGAGTGCTCGCCTTGAGCTGAAGAACCGAGGGACAGCGCCCAGAGTTCAAGCCCCACAACTGACCAAAACTAGCATAAGAATCATTGCGTGTGTGCTGGCCATCTGACAGAGAGATTTGCACCTGCTACACAGCCAGCTACACAGACAGCCGGGTAGCGGCGGGTCCCTGAGCAGTTGAAACGTGGCCATCTCGGGTTGGAGAGATGGATGGAGCCCAACCCACAGAATGCATGTGAAGAACTCGGCACCAAGCTGGCACCTGTGATCCCAGCTCCTTGCAGGGAGGCTGAGACCCGAGGATCGGAGCTGTGAGACTCTTCTCTCCAAGTAACCACCAAAAAGCTGGCAGTGGAGCTGTGGCCCAAATAGCCAGCTTTTGAGAGAAAAAGCAAAGGGATACAGCGTGCTCAGGCTCTGAGTTCAAGTCCCAGGCCCGGCACACACACACGCAGACACACACACACACACACACACACACACAGGTGGACACGCAGTTTCTATGTTGAACATGTGCTATCGAGTGGCAGGATTCCAAGCAGGCCGACAGCTAGGCAAACAGAAACCCGCTTCCCGCCTTGTTTGTTCTCGGGCCTCCATCTCTCCTCTTGAAACCTGAGAGCAGGAAGCAGAGTCCAGCTGAAGCCCGATACTGAAAGGGGGGGAGGAGGGTGCTGAGGGGCATTGTCCCAACCATCACTCACAGGAGGATTCTTCTCTCTCGTGCACTCCATACAAGAGCTCAAGGCCACTTAGCTTGAGACTTATTTATTCCTGTTTTTATTTCTATGTATTTAGTAATCGTTCATATTATAAACATGAATATGTTTTCCTGCATTTCAACTGATCAAAAAGAAAAAAGATCAAAGGGGAGCCGGGTGCTGGTGGCTCGCTCACACCTGTCATCCTAGCTACTCAGGAGGCTGAGGTTAGAGGATCGCAGTTCAAAGCCAACCCTGGGCAGGAAGCTTTTGTGAGATTCTTCATCACCAATGAACCACCCAGAGAAATCAGAAATGGAGCTGTGGCTCAAGTAGTAGGAGTGCTAGCTAGCACTGAGAGATAAAGATAAAGGACGGCACCCAGGCCGTGAGTTCAAATCTCAGCACTGGCATACATGCATACACATGCATGTACACACACACACACACACACACACACACACACACACACACACTCGTGTATAGCCAGGTGCTGGTGGCTCACGCCTCTCATCCTAACTTCTCAAGAGGCTGAGAGCTGAGGATTACAGTTTAAAGCCAGCCCGGGGAAGGAAAAGTCCATGAGATTCTTCTCTCCAATGAACCACCAGAAAACCAGAAGTGGCGCTGTGGCTCAAGTGGTAGAGCGCTAGCCTTGAGCTGAAGAGCCGAGGGAGAGCGCCCAGGCCCAGAGTTCAAGCCCCACAACCGACCAAAAAAAAAGAAACCCAACAAGTAGCAAGCAGTGTTTGGGTGACCCATGCTTTCTGGGATACCTAGGCCATTGTGACCTCCTGTCCAGTCAGGGGAGCATTTTATCTCGTTCCTCCCACAGGTAAAACCCAGTGGAAATGAGTCACCCCTGGGTTGCTTCGTGTCTGGGGAACGCACCCACATCACGCGGAAACCCAGGGTGAGGTGGTCATTTTTCTTCTGAGTCATATTGGACACAGGAGAGTGAGCTCATCACAGGAAAGTCCTGAGGTTTTCCTTACAAGAATCTAGAGCCCAGCCCTGGTGGCTCATGCCTGTCAGCCTAGCTACTCAGGGGTCTGAGATCTGAGGATCTCAGTTCAAAGCCAGCCTGGGCAGGAAAGTCCGTGAGACTCTTTATCTCCAATGAACCATCAGAAACCCAGAAGTGGAACTGTGGCTCAAAATGGTAAAGTGCTCGCCTTAAGCACAAAAGCTCAGGGACAACACCCAGGCCCCTGAGTACAAACCCCAGGACCAGCACAAGAGCAAAAAGAAAAAAACTGTCTTTATTGGGAGATTGTATCTCAATAAAGACACCAGTACAACCATGTTCATTGCTTCATTGTTCACCATAGCCAAGTTACGGCAACAGCCACAGAGGCTCTACAACCAATGAATAGATGGAGACAATGTAATATGCATGTGCACATAATGTACATGTATTATGCATAATTATATTACCTATAATTATACTAATACAATATTGATTGCAATCATAATTTATAATTGATTACTATGACCATATAGTTAACATAATATAAATACAGGATTATAATTGCTCAAAGAAGTTTTATATATATATATACACACACACATATATCTTTGACTAATTTAATAGTTTAATAAAATACCTTGGCACTGTCCCTGAGCTTCTGTCCGAGGGGGTGGAGCCTAAGACCATGGGGATGGGCGAATGGGGAAGAAGAGTGAGGAAGCAGGGTCTATGAGACATTGATAGTCAACATACACACTAAATGAGTAAGGGCACTATGGAGAGACTTCTCAGGAGAGGTAAGAAGGGCAAAGAAACACAGGAGGCAGAGCTCATCATCCCTGGCCAAAAAGGAAATGCAAATCAGAACAGCTCTGAGATTCCATCTCACCCCAGTTAGTCCGTCAATGTCCGTGAATTCAAACAACAAATGTTGGCGGGGATGCGGGGAGAAACAAACGCTACTGCACTGTTGGTGGGAATGTAAACTAAAACAACCAGTCTGAAGGTCCCCCCAAAAAACTAAACAAAGACCCTCCCTACGACCCAGCCATACCACTCCTGGGCATCTACCCAGAAGATCATGAGCCAAAATACTATAGACACTTGCACAACCATGTTCATTGCTGCACTATTCACAACAGCCAAGTCATGGAAACAGCCCAGGTGCCCCACCATAGATGCATGGGTACAAAAAAATGTGAAATTCTACAAGCCATTAGAAAGAATAATATTATGCAGTTTGCAGGGAAATGGATGGACCTAGAACAAATCTTGCTAAGAGAGGTGAGCAAAGCTCAGAGAGATCAATGGTATACGTTTTCTCTCGTAAGTAAAAGCCAGATCTAAACTGTAACTGGACATGATACATTATACAGGACTCTACACATGCACACACAGTGGGAACAAAGGAAGATGCTCTTAGGAGGGAAACACAAAGGCACAATGTCTATGTGCCTCTGATCATACAAAATCACTCACCAGACGCCAGTGGCTCACGCCTGTCATCCTAGCTACTCAGGAAGCTGAGATCTGAGGATTGCAGTTCAAAGCCAGCCCAGGGAGAAAAGTCCCCATGAGACTCTTATCTCCAATGAACCACCCAAAAACCGGAAGTAGTGCTGTGGCTCAAGTGGTAGAGCACCAGCCTTGAGCACAAAAGAGACTCAGGGACAGCACCCAGGCCCTAAGTTCAAGCCCCATAACTGACAACAACAACAATAATAACCACTACTACTACTCCAGCAAGCAAGAGGGTTCTTTTTATCTTGCTTATCTGTCTTTGGAAGGGGAACAGAAAGGGACGGGCAAAGAGTGAACAATGCAGCGGTAGAGATTATGTGAAAAATGAACTATACAACTTGTGGGTGGGGATGGGAGGGGAAAAACGGGAGAGGGCGAGGGAAGAGGTGACACTATCCAAAAAGACATGTATTCATCAACTGACTTATAAAACAGCCACCCTTCTGAACAACACCTTAACAACCACAATAAGACAAGGTTAATAATAAAGCATCGCACGAATGTGAAAATGGAGCCAGGCTGACTTGAGGGGAGGGGGGAGGGGAGGGGAGGGGGAGGGGGGGGACGGGAGAGGTGAGGGAGAACCATGGGCAGGGGTAACACTGACCAAGAATTCCAAGTACAAGACCCTGAATTCAAACCCCAGTACCGCCAAAAAAAAGAAAAGAAAAAATAATGACACATTTAGTCACGCACTGAAAAATATCATATAATTGTCTTCTTTCCAGGATTTCAAGGATGGTTTGACATACACACATATCGTGCATGCGTGCGTGTTGTGTGTGTGTGTGTGTGTGTGCACACATGCCGATCCCGGGACTTGAACTCAGGGCCTGAGCACTGGCCCTGAGCTTTGATTGCTTTTATTTTCAGTGATTCAGAGCCTCACTGATGTTCCTTCCCCCGGGGCTGGCTTCGAACCTCAGTCCTCAGCTCTCAGCCGGGATTACAGGCGTGAGCTACTGGCCCTGGGCACACAGACAAACCTTCAGGAAGGTGACAGCACACAGATCTCCCTGCTCACTTCAGGGGGGGGGGTGGTTGTCAGCGCCTCCATCTCCCTCCACAGAGGGGAACCCAGGGTTAATCAGGAAAGAAAACACCCCGAAAAGGTAAACAGTGAGCCAAGTATACCTATGGTGGGAAACAAACGGCTCTTGGTACCATGTTGAGGTGATTATCTTAACCTGGCTAGATAAAGCCACGGGGGGGGGGGGGGGGGGGGAGGGGGGCAGGACCAAGGTTCCCCTCCCTCCGTGCTGTGGGGTGCCGTGTGCAAAAGAACACAACCAGCCTGGCCCAGCAAAACGCCACCCCCGAGGCCAGGCGCGCTCAGTGTGTCTGCGCCCTCGGTCCTGTGGGCTTGGGCTGGATGCCATCATGTCTGTCACCATGTGTCAGGGCCTGGGGTTTGTGGTGGCCGTCCTAGGCCTGGCTGGGGTCATCGCGGCCACCTGCATGGACCAGTGGAGCACGCAGGACCTGTACAACAACCCCGTGACCGCCGTGTTCAACTACCAGGGCCTGTGGCGGTCCTGCGTCCGGGAGAGCTCGGGCTTCACCGAGTGCCGGGGTTACTTCACCCTCTTGGGACTGCCAGGTAAGGGCCCCGGGGATCTGGGGACGGGGGGGGGGGGGGGGGACTAGCGGCGGATCGGGGATGGCAGGTGCCAAGGGAGCACTGGAGCAAGAGTCTCTGCGGCCCACCTTGAGTGAGAACGGCAGCGAGATGAGGATCGTAGAGAGAAGGAACGTTCCAGAACTGTTGGGAGCCTCTGATCTGTTTCTGGGGACCGTGTCTATGTCTTGACCCCCACCCCTTGGCACTGTTTTAAGGGGAGGTGGGGGGGATCCCCTGAGCAAGCAGTCACGGTAGAAATGAGGCAGAGAAGCCGGGCATTGGCGGCTCCCACCTGACATCCCAGCTCCTCAGGAGGCTGAGATCAGAGGATCGCGGTTCGAGGCCAGCCCCGGGGAAGGAAAAGTCTGTGGGGTTCTTATCTGCACAAACCCATAACCGGGGTCTCCTGAAAGGTGGTTATTACTACGTAGAGTGGGTGGGCAGTGTGGAAGAAAGGGAAGCCAGAGCTGGCAGAGGTGGCCGGACATCTTACCCTGGGGCAGAGGACAGGGTGACCTTGGAGGGACAGGATTCGGCCGGGGATGGTGCTCAAGTCCAAACGAGGTGCCAGGCACTCCACAAAGTGGTGTTTGTGCTTTTGTTTGCTTGTTTGTGGGACATCATGAAACCAGGAGGGCAGGCAGAGGCAATATAACTAGGTGACAGAGACAGAAGGACCCCGCGTCAAACACAAAGGACCAGATCCCGTCCGTAGGACAGGCCTTTAGTCCCGGCAAAACCGGAGACCTAGACAGCTCTGAACAAGAGGGAGGCTTGGCCCTGAACCAATGCCACCTCCGACGCCTGTGGGGACGCGGGCACACACCCCGCACTGCTCCCCGGAGAGATGACACCGGCAAAGCAGGTGCCGGTACTACAGGAGGCAGCTACCCTACGGGATTTTGTGCGGCCTGCCTGGTAAGCCTAGGGCTTAATGTCTGTCTTGGAGATAATTGAGGCCAAGCACCTCTAGGGAGTCTGCAGACCTGGCTCTCTCACCCGGGGCCCAGCTCTACAGCCCCACCCAGGCTTCTCCTAGGGTGGGTCCCCAAAGACAAGAGCACCCCATGTTTGACCCAGGAAGAGAGGATGCCCAGAGGGACAGGGTGAGCACCATACTCCAAGACGTACACAGGAGTTCCTTTGTTATACTTGCTCTTAGAACTTGTGTGAATGTGAGAGAGACAGACAGACACTGAGAGAGAGAGAGGGAGACATACACAGACAGACAGACAAGAGCTCATGACTCAACGTCTGTATTTCTCAAATGGAATATTGTAGGAAGTGGGGGGGGGGGGGTGCAGGTCCTGGGGTTTGACCTCAGGCGCTGGGCGCCGTCCCTGAGCTGCGTTTGCTCACAGTGAGCGGTGCTCTTCCACTTGAGCCACAGCTCACGGTGGTGCATCGGAGATCGGAGTCTCCCAGACTTTCCTGCCCGGGGCTGGCTTGGAACCACGATCCTCCGATCTCAGCCTCCTGAGGAGCGAGGAGGACGCCCAGGCGGGAGCCACCGGCGCCTGGCTTCAGATTTTTTTTTTTGATCTCAAAATTTAGGATAAAAGCACTCACTTCACGGGGGAAGGAGAGGAGAGGGAAATGCCGGGCGAGAGAACCGGTAGCTCCGGAATCAACTACTCATTGTTGTTGTCAGCCTATCCTTTTGGTGACAACACAGCCAGCGTAGGCAGTGGTTAGAAGACGCGTGCGGTGCACGGAGCCTAGCCCCCGGGCCTTCCTAAGAACTCAGAGGCCTGTCTCTTCTTGGAATTAGAGACTCTGTCTACAGGGAGAGTGTACCAGAATCCCTCCACCCTGATTGGTTCATCTCCGCTCACTTCCTCTAGTTGTCCCTCCCCGTCTTTTCCTGTCGGCCATAGAGTCTCACTCCCAGGACTCCCGGGTCTCAAGAGCACGTTCTTTAGGCCGTCTTACCCTTGCTTCTGCCTTGATCTGGCTGCTCTAGTTCCTGCTTCCTTCTCGACACACACACACACACACACACACACACACACACACACACACACACGCCGACCACAGAGCCTGAAGCGTGCAAATGAGGGCCTGGGTGAGGGCGAGGCCTTCCCCATGGTGCGTTCTGTTTACTGGGAGGAAAATGAGTGGGTACGGCCCAGATAACATTGAGAGATCCAAAGGGCCAGGCTTGTGGGCTCACTTCCTGGTGAAGCTGCGATTATTAGCCACCGAAGCGTGAATGTGTAGTGTGTGTGTGGGGGGGGGTGTACTCACATGTATTTCAGGGCCTTGAAGTCCAGGTTTGAGATCTAGTTAAAATGGCTCTGAATACAGAAGCCAGATTATCTATCCATCCAGCTATCCATCCGTCCCATGCATCTATCCATCCATCCATCCTCCAACTATCATCCATCCCTCCATTTATCCATCCATCCACCCATCCCTCCATCCATTTATCCATCCCTCCATCCAGCTTTCCATCTTTCCATCCATCCATCCATCCATCCATCGCTGCGATATAGATATATAGAGCTAGATCTCTCTACATCCTATATCCATATCTCCTGTGCTTGTATTATGTGGCTGGCTTTGGTGTAGTCATAAAAGGACTGTAGCATGATCAACAAGGACTGCCCGGCTCTTATCCTATGAACAGAACAAAACACAAGCCAGGCGCCCGTGGCTCCCGTCTGTCATCCTAGCTACTCAGGAGGCTGAGATCTGAGGATCGCGGTTCAAAGCCAGCCCGGGCAGGAAAGTCCCTGAGATTCTTATCTCCAATGAAACCACCAGAAAACCAGAAGTGGTGCTGTCTCAAGTGGTAGAGCGCTCGCTTTGAGCTGAAGAGCTGAGGGACAGCGCCCAGGCCCAGAGTTCAAGCCCCACGACCAACAGAGACAAAGAAAAAGAAAGAAAGTACCTCTGTAGAGCAGGAATCCCTGGTCCTCAAAAGTGGGGGGGGGGGTTCTTTTCTTGCCCCCTGCTTGCCTGGCATGGGGCGAGTCCTCTACAGTCGAAGTGGAAAGGGATGAGAGGGTGGGAAGTGGGTTTCACACCCTTATTATTTGGGGCATAAATCTAATGATTCCGGGGGGTGAGCTAAGTCTGATCAAATTTACCCTGTACGCTGGGCCCTGGTGGGGTTCTACGGCGGCTGGGCCCCCCCCCCACCATGGTGGGCAGAACCAGACCTGGGGTGGGGGGGCCACAGGAGCGGGAGGAGGGACACTCGCGTCCCCTGGGCTGGCGGAGTGTTCCAGGCGACTGGGAGACCCAGAAGCACCAGGATAAGGACTCTTGATGGCCTCTCCTCTTAACAAACGAGGGAGAGAGAATGTAATAGTAATAACGCCCTTGAACCAGGAGCGAAACTGAAGCTATCTAAGGAAAACACCGCGAGCAAACACTGCAGCGGGCTGAGGGAAAGTGCGTCCACTCTCACACTCACACACACACACGCACACACACGTGCGGGCGCATTTGCTGGGCGCACACCTCCAATCCAGAGGAGCCCAGGCCCGCGTCTCCTCCTCCCCGAGCCATGGCCGTGTCTACCACCGCGTGCCAGCTGGTGGGATTCCTGCTGGCCGCGTGCGGGGTGGCGGGGTGCATCGCGGCCGCGGGGATGGACACGTGGAGCACGCAGGACCTGTACGACAACCCCGTCACCGCCGTGTTCCAGCACGAGGGGCTGTGGAGGAGCTGCGTGCAGCAGAGCTCCGGCTTCACCGAGTGCCGGCCCTACTTTACCATCCTAGGCCTGCCAGGTAGGCAGGTGATACAGGAGGATCGCAGACAGGAGGCCCTGAGGGGGGCCAGGGAGAGGACCTTACTGGTTCTGGCAGAGGTGGGGGGAAGAGGGGGGTGGAGGTTTCAAGAGTCTGGGCTGCAAAGGATGGGGAGCCAGGCTGGCGGGGAGGGGGAGACTAATCCTTCCTTAAAAGAGCCGGGCGCTGGTGGCTCCCGCCTGTCATCCTAGCTCCTCAGGAGGCTGAGATCGGAGGATCGCGCACGGTTGAAAGGCAGCCCCGCAGGAAAGGCCGTGAGGCTCCTCTCTCCCATGAAACACCGGAGTCATCTTGCGGTGCTCTTGTCTTTGCTTTTTTGCCACTCCTGGGGCTTGAACTCAGGGCCTGGGGCTGTCCCTGAGCTGCTTTGGCTCCAGGCGAGCGCTCTACCACTTGAGCCACAGCGCCACTTCCGGCTTTTTCTGTGTGTGCGGTGCTGAGGAATGGAACCCAGGGCCTCATGCATGCGAGGCGAGCGCTCCACCACGGAGCCACCTTCCCAGCCCAGTTTCCTTTCTTTCTGTATCGGGTGGGGAAGAGCCGAGGAGCTGGGCGTTCACAGGCGTGAGCCACCGGTGGTGCAGAAGCTAGACTGGTGCCTTTCATCGACTGCCTTTTTGTGCTTGAACTCAGGGCCTAGGCCTTGTCCCTGAGCTCTTCTACTTTAAGGCTGGCGCTCTAGCTCTTGAGCCACACAGCTCCCTGTCTGGCTGTTGGCTGTGTCTCGTGGACATGAGAGTCTCCCGGACTCTCCTGTCAGCCAGGCTGGCCTCGCATGGTGATCCTCACAGCTCCGTCTCCTGAGCAGCTAAGCCAAGATAGCAGGTGTGAGCCACCGGCGTGCACACGTAGACTGGTCTACGTGAAGCGTTGAGGAAAGCCAGGTGAACAGAAGGATAAGGTTCTGCTCCCCCCAAAAACAGCACAGCACCTCGCCTCTTGTGTTAAGGTTGTCAGCGTGGGCCCCTATGTGATACAGAGCCCTTCCTCCTCTTCCTCACCCCACTCCCCTCCCCCTCCCTCTCCCCTCCCTCTCCCCTCCTCCTCTGCCTTCCTCTCCCCTTCCTCCTCCTCTCTGAAACCAACTCATTACTCATCCAATCATGCACTCAACAAACAATTGGGTTGTTTTTTTCCCCCCTGAGCCCACTGGGCCGCAGGCACTCGAGTTTCGGGGTACAGTGTGAGTCAGCCCAGTGAGTATCAGCCGTTGCCCCAAACCAAACCTCAACAGCTCCGTGGCTGAACCCGGCAGACGCTTATTTCCGTGCCCACGTGAAATCCACAGTGGGACTGCTGCTATTCGAGGATGTAGGGCAGGAGAAGCGAGTGGGGGGGGGGGAGGGAGGGGAGACCCCCCCCCAGGCTCCAACCACCCCAGGCTGCAGGTGAACATCTGCCACCTGTGCTGGCATCATGGTGACCAGAGCCAGCCAGGTAGCCCGCGAGGCATGGGAGGGGGTGTGTGTGTGTGTGTGTGTGTACGTGTGTGTACATGTACTGGGATACTGGGGCTTGAACTCAGGGCCTTGCGCTCCCGACTGGCCTTTGCACTCCAGGCGGGCCCTCTACCGCGTGAGCCATGCCTTCACTTCCGGCTTTTTGATGGCTCGTGAGCAATCGGAGCCTGGTGGTCTTTTCTTCCCCCCCTCCCGCCCCTCCCCTGGGGTTCAGCCTCCTGAACAGCTAGGCTCACAGGCATGAGCCGAGGGGAGTGGGGGTGAGGCAGGGGGCGGCCAGCACCGCTTTCTACCCAGCTCTCCCCCCCACGCCAGTGATGCTGTGGAAAGCCAAGCTGCGGTGGGGGTGGGGTGGACAGGGAAGAGGAGGGGTGGGGGGGTGGAGGGAGGGAGAGCGGCCCTGCTTAGTGGGCGGTTCCTGGGCACCGCGTGTAGTCGAGGGGGAGGGACACGTTCCTTGGGACAAAGTGTCTAGACGCTCACTGATATGGGGGGGGTGGGGGGGTGGGGGGGAGGAGGGGGCAGCCACCCGCCCTCCTGCAGGTCTCCGAATGCCTGCGCGGAGGGAATGAGCAGGAGGGAAGGGCTCAGGTGAAATGCAAGCACTAAAGCCACAGCAGGAGGAGGAGGAGATGGGGCCGCTGGGGGCAGGGGCCTGCCCCAGCCCGGGAGCCTCCCAGGGCCGCTGGGAGGAGGCACCTAAACCTCCCCGGGGTAGAGAGCGCGTGTCTTCAGAAGCAGCAGGCACAGCGTTTCTTCAGCAAGATAAGCTAGGTTGATGGGGCTGGGAGAGGAAAACCCTGCGGATACCTCGCCTGCTTTTTTAGTTCATGGTTCAAATAAGCCAAGCGTCAGGATGGTAGTTCGAAGCCAGCCTGGGGGGAGGCAAGTCCTGTAACAAACACCACTCTGATCTCCAAGAAGCTACCCAGCCCCCCCCCCAAAAAAAAGCGGGACGGGCGGTCCTGTGGCTGGAGTAGGAGAGCACCAGCCCTGAGCCAGCTTAGAAACCTGGCTGTGTGAAAATCACCCACGTCGTTGTGAAAGCAAAGGAGGAAACACAAATCTATAATAAAATAGAAAGCAGAAATGGCCACGGCGGCTCACGCCTGGCATCCTAGTTACTGGGGAGGGTGAGATGTGAGGATCGCTGTTCAAAGCCAGCCCAAGCCGGGAAATCCCGTAAAGCTCCTACGGTCTGATTAACCACCGAAAAGGTAGAAACGGGAGCCTGGCTCAAATGGTAGAACACCAACCTTGTGTGGAAAAAAGCTAAGGACAGCAAACGAACCCTTGAGTCCAAGTCCCAATAACACACACACACACACACACACACACACACACACACACACACACACACACACACACACACACACACACACACACACACAGCCATCACCTAGAAGGTAGAAATTATTTCTCATGAAATTGGTATCTCCAACAGCCTGTGCCCCAAGGCATTAGCCCCAGCTCTGAGCTCCAAAATGCTTGCAGAATGAGTACACGAACTCATGGATACGTGCGTGGGTTCGTGTATCATTCCGAGCACACGTGGGTGACTTGGATTTCTCAATGAGCAAGCGGACAAGGCGCTTGCTTCCAGCAAGCTCCACCCCCCCAACTCCGCCCCTTTGCCCAGAGGCCTAGACCCCAAAGGACAAGAACTGACCCACGGGAGTCCACGAGACTCCCATGACCGCGGTGATCTAAGTCTCTCCCGTGCGCCATCTGGGCCTTGGGTGGATGCCTTTTGTGATTTCCCACCATTCCCCCGGCTCTTGGCCAAGCCACGGATTGGTCTATGGGTTGCTCGGGCGTGCCGGGTGTACCAGCTCGGGGGTGTGAGGGTGCTCTAAGGCCCGTCTCTCCTGTGTCTTTCCCCTCGGCCCCCTTCCCGCTTTGTCCCGCAGCCATGCTCCAGGCGGTGCGGGCCCTCATGATCGTGGGCATCGTGGTGGGCGTCATCGGCATCCTTGTGTCCATCTTTGCCCTGAAATGCATTCGCATCAGCAGCATGGAGGATTCTGCCAAGGCCAAGATGACGCTGACCTCCGGGATCCTGTTCATCATCTCAGGTTCGCGGGGTCTCCTCCCCCCTGCCTGCCACCGCAACCCTCTCCTCCCCCCCACCAAAAAAAAAAAAAAAAACGGGTTCAAGAGAGCGCTTGAATCAAGCTCCAGCACCGATGGATTGTGACTGTCATCCTAGCTACTCAGGAGGCTGAGATCTGAGGATCGCGGTTCAAAGCCAGCCCCTGGCGGGATAGTCCGTGAGGCTCTGACCTCCAATGAACCACTCAGAAAACTGGAAGTGGAGCTGTGGCTCAAGGGGTAGAGCACCAGCCTTGAGCACAAAAGCTCAGGGACAGTGGCTCAGGCCCTGAGTTCAAGCCCCCAGGACTGACACCAAAAGAGAGAGAGAAAGAGTGTGTTCTTGAAATCAGCAACACTGTTAGATCTAATTTATAAATATACGTAAACATAGACAGGGTCCTACTATACACAGGTGTGTTAACTGAAGTATGATGTGTGCAAAGGGGAGGATTCCAATGGTGCAATACCTTGCACAACGAATTTATAGTATAACAGAGCGCATGGTAGAAGGCCGGGCTTGAGGTATGGAGGAGGGGGTGAAGCACATTACTTTCCATGTGAATTATGTGAAAATAAAAACTGGGTAAGTTGAGGGCAGGGGTGGGGTCGGGAAGAGCTGGGAAGAGGCTGATGGAAGAGGCGACCCAGGTTGAAATGGGAGCCCCTCTGTACAACTATAAGCATATAACCATCGTAATAAAAAAGGAACTAGCCGGGCGCCGGTGGCTCACGCCTGTCATCCTAGCTACTCAGGAGGCTGAGATCGGAGGATCGCGGTTCAAAGCCAGCCCAACCCCTTGTCCCGCACGCGGGGTGACAATTATGTGACAGGAAGGGAATAGCCTGTCACCTGCGGGGTCTACCCGGCACCCCTCTGCAGCTGCCGACAGACTGGTCCACTCTCTGCCCACAGGTGTGTGTGCAATTATCGGGGTGTCCGTGTTCGCCAACATGCTGGTGACGAATTTCTGGATGTCCACAGCCAACATGTACAGCAGCATGAATGGGATGGTCCAGACGGTGCAGACCAGGTAAGACAGACAGACAGACAGCCACAGACACAGACACACCAATGCTGCTCCACCACCAAGACCTGGGTAAGAAAGCCGATTAAAACGCGTGTCCCCTTAATGGGACTGTCAGCACCTGAAAGAGCAAAATTTATCAGAGGTAACCATGCCCGATCGTAAATCAAGCATCACCTATAAATTCATAAACTTCATTTCTGTGAGGTGTCCCCCCGGGGGTATAACCTGAGGCTGATCTGACATTCGCACTGAAATACAGCCACAGTTCCCGGGATTTCACTGGCACACACACGGGGGAGGGGGGGAGGAGAGCTCCCCCCACACAGCAGTGGTGACCAATCAGGAACTAGTAACCTGGCATGCAAATAAGCATCCGTTGACAGCAACCTGTCTGAGGCAGGCGGGCCCACTGTGGTGGCAACCAATCAGGAACTATTAGCCCAGTAGGCGAATGACACCAGTTGACATTAAGCTGTAGGGTGGAGGAGGGCCCATGGTGGTGGTGACCAATCAGGAACTATTAAACAATATGCAAAGGCACGGTATGCAAATGAACATCAGTTGCTAGGAAGCCATCAGGTGGGGAGAAGGCCCACTGAGGTGGTGACCAATCAGGAACTATTACCCAGTATGCAAATGAGTATCCATTGACAGCAAGCCATGGGGGAGGTCCTATTATGCTGATGACCAATCAGGAACTATTAACTGGTATGCAAATGAACCAGTATGGAAATGAGCATCCACTGACTGAAGGGGGCTTGTTGTAGGTGAAGATGAACCAGGTGTAGAAAAGTTTAAAAAAGAAAAGTTTAAGCCGGCGCTGGTGGCTCCCGCCTGTCATCCTAGCTACTCAGGAGGCTGAGATCTGAGGATCACGGTTTCAAAGCCAGCCAGGGCAGGAACGTCCGTGAGACTTTGATCTCCAGTGAACCATCCGAAAAACCAGAAGTGGCCGCTGTGGCTCAAGTGGTAGAGCGCTCAAAAACAAAAACTCCAGTAAAAGGGGAACTGAGAGACTGGGCCTGGCCAGGGCAAGTGGACAAATCTTCTAGAATCAGGGCCACTACCTTCACCCCATCGTGTCCCCGCCCAGGTACACCTTCGGCGCAGCTCTGTTCGTGGGCTGGGTGGCGGGGGGCCTCACGCTCATCGGAGGGGGTACTGATGTGCATCGCCTGCCGCGGGCTGACGCCGGATGACACCAAGTGAGTTCTGGTCACGTGCGGCCTGGGGGTGGGGTCCTTCTCCCCAGGGGCTAGTCGTTCATTGAACTTCCTCTGGTACTTCCTCTGGTCCGCGTGGGACAGTTACAGAACTACACGGGACTATGCCAGCCTATTAAGATACAGGAGGGAGGCCGGGGAGCCTGTGGCTCACGCCTGTCATCCTGGCTCCTCAGGGATCTGAGGATCGAGGTTCAGGGCTAGCCCACGCAGGAAAGTCCCTGAGACTCTGATCTCCCATGGGCCACCTGAAAACCAGAAGTGGTGCTGTGTGGCTCAAGTGGTAGAGCGCCCCGGCCGTGAGCGCAGGTTCAGGCTGTGTGAGCGGCTGTTCTGTCTTGCTTGCAGCTACAAAGCAGTGTCTTACCACACCTCGGGTCACAACGTCGCCTACAAACCCGGGGGGCTTCAAAGCCAGCACGGGCTTTGGGTCCAACACGAGGAACAAGAAGATCTACGGTGGTGGGGGATGCCCGGGCCGAGGATGAGGTCCAATCTCAGCCTTCCAAGTATGACTACGTGTAGGGCCCCGGGAGCCCCTGAGCCGCGCAGAGCACCCCCCCCCCCCCCGGCCCCGACACCTCCCCCTCCCCCCTCCCACAAGGAGATTGCATCTTCCTTCCTACCGCTTCTGACTCACAGTTGGACGTTAGACTTGACTTCCCACCATCAAGATCACCTGGCCACCCATTTCAAAGCAGCTCTGCCACATTCTTATTTATGAACTAGAAGCCGTAGATACATCTAGATGGCTAGAGAAGAGAGATGAGAGTTAGATTATAGATAGAGACAGATACACAGATGATCAGTAGATATTGACAGATGAGAGAGATGATGGACAGACAGACCGACGGACAGATTCTAGAGCCTGATATACAGATTGTCGGTGAAATGATAGATAGATGATTGATTCTAGAGACTGATACGCAGATGATTGATGGAGATGGAGCAGAGAGGTGATCGATGGATGATAGAATTGTTGAGGTAGATGTCACACGCCGCCATCTTCCATTTGTAATAGAGCCTTCCTAAAACTCACCATCAAATGTGGTCTGACTCCGTACCTGACGCTTGCATCATTTAGACAGACTTTACTTCCTCCTACTTAATAAACCCATTAATAATCTCCCCCAGATTGCTCCCATGCAAATTGGGGGGGGAGGGGAAGAAGGAGAACGAGAGAGTAGAGGCAAAGCACCCCTTTCTGCTCTTTGGTTTTGCCCCCCCCCCTCCCCCCCCCCCCCACCCCCCCCCACCCCCCCCCCCCCCGTCCGCACCTCCACTACTAACAAAAACCTCATTGCCGTCGGATGCTACTAACTCACGCCCGTCATCCTAGCTGCTCAGGAGGCTGAGATCTGAGGATCACGGTTCAAAGCCAGCCCGGGCAGGAGAGTCCTGTGAGACTCTTCTCTCCAATCAACTACCCCCTCTCCCCCACCCAAAAACAAAGCCTGACGTAGCGCTGTGGCCCACGTGGCAGGGCTGGAGCACGAAAGCTCAGGGACAGCGGCCGAGCTCTTGAGTTCAAGCCCCAGGACTGTCACAAAAAAAAAACAAACGAATGCCAACTCCTTCCAGAACAAATGCTAGGGGGAAAGCTATGTGGAAATCTCCCAGCCCCTGTGACCTGCATTTCCTTACACTGTGAGCTCGGGTTCGAGGCAACCACGCTTTTCTAATACATATGTTATCATAAATATATTTAAAAAGATAGGTATTTTAGTGTCTGCCAACTCCACCGTGACCGCCCAGCTGGCAGTGGGATTCCTTTAGTCTCGGTCACAGCTGTCCCTTGGCACAGGTCCAGGCACGCCGCACGTGCAGGCTGAGCTCCAAGTTCCTGGCACAGACACGCACGCACGCACACGTGCACACACAGCCACGTCAAGAATCCCAGTGGTCCCAAAGCCTCCAGGGAGCTACGCCGGAGGCCCGAGGGTTTCTGTGGCTGCCCTGGTCTTGTGGCTCACGTGGGCACTGAGTGTTGGCCACGCTGCGTGATCTGACGATTAAACACGCTGCTGTCTTCCGTGGGAACGGCTGCTGTTCTCTCCCCCCCCCCCCCCCCGCCCCCGTCTATGGCCTGGGGGGCTCGGAGGCCGCGCGGGCCTGGGGACGGGGGTCCACTCTGTGGGTGGATGGGGCGCATGGCCCAGTGTGTAATGGCCAGGCCCGACCACACGTGCGTGTCAGGGCCACGCCAGAGTCCAGACACGTGTGTGTGTGCACGCCACGGTCCATCTGGGAGCCACTCGGTACTCAGAGACAGCCGAGCGCCCGGACCCCAGCTGCCCACCATGATGAACACAGGCCAGACCCTCCTCGAGCCTGGGGGGGGGTGGGGGGGAACTCAGGGGGGAATCCCCTCACAAGGCCTGGGGTTCCATACCCAGCAGTAAGAAAAGAGGGGGAAGAGGGCAGCGGAGGAGGGAAGAGGGAGGGGGTTAGAGAGGGGGAAGGTGGGAAAGTAGAAGGGGAGAGAGGGAGGGAGGGAGGGAGAGAGGAGGGAGGGAGAGAGAGGGAAGAGGGAGGAAGGGGAGATGGAGGAGGGGGAAAGGGAGGAGGGAGGGGGAGAGGCAGGAGGGGAAGAGGGAGGGGAGAGAGGGAGGAGGAGAGGAGGAAGAAAGAGAGGAGGGGAGGAAAGGGAGGAGGGGGAGAGAGGAGGGAGAGGAAGAGGGAGGAGGGACAGGGAGAAGGAGAGGAAGAAGAGGAGAGGAAGAAGGGGGAGAGGAAGAGGGGAGGGGGGGAGAGGGAGGGGGAAGGAAAGAGAGGGGAGAAGGGGGGGGAGGGGAGGAGGGGAGAAAAAGGGAGGAGGAGGAGGAGAGGGAGGAGGAGAGGAGGAGAAGAGGGAGGAGGAGGGGAAGAGGAGGAGGGTGAAGAAGAGGAGGAGGAGGAGGAGAGAGGGAGGAGGAAGGAGGGAAGAGAGGGAGAAAAGGAGGAGGAGGAGAGGGAAAGGGAGGAGGAGAGGGAAAGGGAGGAGGAGAGAGGGAGGAGGGAGGAGAGGGAGAAAAGGAGGAGGAGAGGGAAGGGGAGGAGGAGAGAGGGAGGAGGAAGGGGAGAGGGAGGAGGGTGGGAGAGGGAGGAGGGGAGGAGGAGAGATCTTGAACAAATATTTGCCTACCAAACCAAGAGAGCCCCCATACTTGAGATGACTTACATTTTCAAATTCCCAGAGTTCCTGTGAGTGAAATGCAGCGCCCCCCTTCCCCTGCCCCCCCTCCCCCAGCTTCCCCCCTACCCCTGCCCCACCCCAGCACTGGGAGCTACCCGGACATGGCTGAGGCTGGGCTGAACTTCAGGTCCACCCCCGGGGCTCCGCACCCTGGGCGCGTCCATTCCTTCCTTCCTGCTGCTCCCGTGATCAAAGCCGCTGCCCTGGGCCCTCTGTGAACCCTGACATCTTATCTACTTCGTGCCCAAGGGGAACTCGCCCCTGAAGAATATTGTGAAAGTCAAATACCAAACACTAGCCCGGCCGCCGGTGGCTCCAGCCTGCCATCCTAGCTACTCAGGAGGCTGAGATCTGAGGATCGCGGTTCAACGCCAGCCCTGGGCAGGAGAGACCGTGAGACTCTGATCTCCCATGAACCACCAGCAAACCGGAAGTGGCGCTGTGGCTCAAGGGGTAGAGCGCTCGCCTTGGGCTGAAGAGCTGAGGGACAGCGCCCAGGCCCAGAGTTCAAGCCCCAGTAGTGGCCTAAGTTAATAAACCCTTGCTAAAAACTTGCCCTTGTGAGACTGTCCTCTTTGTGAGGGTCTGAAATGCTTTTCCTTGGGGGGGGGGGGGGGGTGGAAGGGGGGCAATCTCGAAGTTCCCGTGATTTTTGTGTGGAAAGCAGAGAGAACTGAGTGGAGGCACCCCCCCCCCTCCCCTCCAAGACCACAATCTTGAGCCGGGAATGGTAGCACACTCCTGTAATCCCAGCCCTGGGTGGGGGGGGGGGGGGTGGGAAAGAGGCAGATGGATCATGAAATCAAGGGCGGGCCCCCGTGATCTAGCCTGCCACTATCCAAACAAAGACACCCATGGTCCAGCCAGCCCAGTGGAATGGTCACCAAGGTGAGTGGGACCCGGGTTTTTAAGAGATTGTCACACACACACACACACACACACACACACACACACACACACACACACACACACACACACTCACTCCGGAACTGTTTCCAAAATGGATCCCAGCTAATCCCTCCCCAACAACCAGCAAGCTCCACATTCACATCCTTTTTTCATTATTATTTTTTTTTTCCTCCTTCTGTTCTCAAGCAAAAGAGCGCTCGTCTCTCCCCGAGGGCCACGCACGCGGTGGGCACCATTCACTCACGCCTGGACTTGTCCTCCATCCTGTCAATTCCCCCCACCCCCCCCCCCACACCCCTCATCCTTCAGGATTCTCAACAGCCCTCGGCCGGGGCTTCGGCGCGCTGCAGGGCTATTGGTGGCGGTGTCACGCGATGCTTGTCTCTCTCTCCGCTTTCGTGCTAAAGATTGAGAACGGCTTTTGTTCTCTGGAGGAGCTGGTAGACGGAGACCCACTTCACGCGGCCCCACACAACAAAGCGGAGCCCCAAAAATCAACATGAGAAAGAAAGAAAACACAACTCCTTCCACTTGCCACCCACAAATCCGTCTGAAGCACCCAAAAGAAGCCATCGCCACGCAACGCAGCTGCGGGGGGCGGCTGTGTGATATGGGGTTCGGTTTCTTTTCCACACCGAGTTCCCCAAGGAACGTGGTCCTGGGGTTCCTGGGTGAGGGAAACTGAGGCACTCAACTCCTCGTGGGATCTAGAGATGACATGTGATCTTCTCCCTGATGTAGGAAAAGGGGGGGGGCGAGGAGGGTGTTCTGTGAAAATCCGGGGGTCTGGGCACGTGGAGAGATGTAAGCCAGTTGTGAACTTGGGTCTCCCACGACCAGTAAACATAGTGTCGATGACCTGGCAAAGAGCTGGCGGCAACGCTCCCGTCACGGGGCGGGGGTTCGTCCTTATTTACAACCACGCCCGCTACCCTTCCTCAGGGGCTGATAAGAGTCCATTTTCCTCCGTGTGGGAATTCTCCACACTTGCCTCGTGTACCAGTGGCAGCGC